>NC_143052.1:221474166-221625681 GCF_052426305.1 Pelodiscus sinensis
TTTGTTTTTTATTGTCCCCATAGGGGAAAATTATTGCACAACACTATTGTATAGAATCATTTACAATAAAAACAATATTATATATTAGCAGGTGAGGTTCGTCATTGACTGGGCAAAGTCATTTTGCGTAGATTACACTTACAGGAAAATTCAAGAAATTAAATATATGTAATCGAATTTTTTATTAAAGTACTTGCAAAAGGGAAGTAAAAAGAAAAGTTTTAAATTTGTTGGGTTTCAACTTCAAACATATTCATTTTATTGAATAATTATCAGACATAGTACATGAATCACAAACTCTTAATTAGTGAAGAAAATTAAAAGGTGTTGCTTGAAATAAATATAGAAATAAATTGAAATAAAAATAAAAAAGAAATAAATTCAACAAAACAAATATGAACGCTGACAAAGGTAACTCCTATTAAGCAAAGCTTCCATTACTCTTTCTGTAGCTAATTTGAATTATTTTGTGATTTACACTTAAATGACAGTTGAATAGGCATGTCGATTTTAATTGTTAGCAAATATTTTTATGAACCCTAATCATGCTAGTCATGGCTTTCTTCCGATGAGAAACAAAAATAATAATTTAAACATTTCACCCAGCATATTCCAGTGTAAAAAGTAGTGCATTCAGCTAATTTAAGTGGCAGGACTTTTTATGCAAAATTTTGTATCTGTAGGTAATTGCATAATATGACTTTATTTTGCACAAACAAATCCACAAACAAACAAACTCTTCAAAATATATACAGGTTGAACCTCTCTAGTCTGGCACCCTCGGGACCTGACCAGTTCTGAACAAGAGAATTTTCTGGACAATGGGAGGTCATTTAGGGGTAAATTAGAGCTAAATACCAGCACAAAACACGGAGCGCTAGAACTGGTGGATGGATGTTTCTGGATGAGAGAGTTCTGGATTAGAGAGGTTCAACTTGCAGTAAAAAACATAATGTAATTTTGGGATTCTAAGATAAGGCTGTATCCTACAAGCAGTTATTTCTCTCCCTTTCTCTTTCATTGTGGGATGACTTTCAGGAGCACTTCCAGATTTGAGTTTCCACTCCAAGTAGCTGTAGAGATTTGGATCCCATTTGCCTATTCCAGGGCTGGCTCGAGCCATTCCTGCGCCCCGGGCAGCAGGCGTACGACGCATGCGCGGCTCTGCCCCCGGATGCATGGCACATATACGGCCCCGCCTCCTGGTGCGTTGCGCACCTTACATCTGCAATTGGGCGCGCGGCACCTGATGGCAGCTCTAAGTGACGCTGCGCGCCCGGGTCTGGGGGCCACGTGGCGTCTCTTAGAGCTGCCATCAGGTGCCCCCTGGAGGTTGGCATCCTGAGCAGCTGCCTAGCTAGCCCTCCCCCCTTAATCCAGCCCTGCCTATTTCTAATGGGACCAGAAAGATTTTTTTCCCCCTAGAGATTTATTAAAAGGGGACATTTTGCTAAAATGTGTGAGTTTTTAAAATTATTAAATTCTAAAATTTTCAACTAGCTCTAGCCAGGCACCATGAACAAGTCTGGTGGACCTGTTGGAACACTGGGTGTGAGTTCCTGGACAATATAATTAACTACACATCATCAAAATAACATTCCAATTCACTACAGTTAGTCAGAAAGTTGGAAGAAGGTTATGAAAAACAAAATGGATCCTCTAAAAAAACCCACCATCCATCTGAAAGTATTTTTAAAAAAAACACAGATTACAATTTTACTCTAACCCCTCCTGTGCTTGAAAAGAGAGCGGTCAGAAGGGCAGAGAGAAGGAAAGACAGAGTTCTACATTCACCATTAGATTCATCTGCACAGTGACTGATTGTGCATTCAAATCAGAGACTGACACACACAGATAGCCAATTAGAAACTTACTTATTTGCAGCCCAATACAAAGCCTATTTACAGACAGTCTCACTTCTTTTGACAAGTATCTGACTGAAATATGTTTAAGTGGCTAAATAAACCCAAGGGACTAAGTAACTGTCCTTTTGCATATGCTGCCAAAATAACTTTGGCTAGTATGATATTATTCTACTAGACATTTATTAACATAATGATATTTATTTTCTTGTTTTGCTTAACTACTATATTTACTTTTATACCTTTGTATGTCTGCCCTATTACCAAGGGGAATGGTTTCAAAGAAATGTGGTTTTGTGCAGGGCCTATTTAGCCTGGGTAATCTATTCTCTAATGCTGAATGCAATTTTGTTGACACAACACAATGTAATACATTGCTTTTCTTCTCTTTCTCTCTCTTCATCTGTGACCCATGTTCTGATGAAATATAAGAAATTTACCTGATTCCTGCAGATAGCGATACACCAAGAAATTCACTTCGTCACTGGTTATGCTCATCTTAGCCCCACCTCAATATGATGAGGTTTAAAAGAAGTGTGATCCACGCTCTATTCAAAAGGGGGGAGAAAACAAAAGAGTTTTTGTTCTATTTGATTTACTATTTTATTTGCTACCAGAACTAAGGAAAACAGTTGATAGTTTTTAGGCTACAATATTTATACAAATTAAAGTTGTGACTCAACCTATGCTGTACTTTTTAATTTATTATTATTAATTATTATTATTATTATTTAAAAGCAATACTTAATGTAATATAGGTTGAACCTCTCTAGTCTGGCACCCATGGGATCTGAGTGGTGTTGAATCAGAGAGTTTGATGAACCACAGGAGGTCAATACTTTCTAGCAGTGTTACTAACACTTCCACTGCTTACTGGGCTCTTAGAAGACATCTAGGAGTAAATTAGAGCTAAATAACAGCACAGAACACTAAGAGCCAGGACTGGTGGCTATAAACAAACCATATGGGACTGTGGAAAACTTGACCACACTCATGATAATTGGACACCCAGGTTATGTCTACACTATGGGGTTTTTCCGCGATACTGGTGGTATCCTGGAAAAACTCCGCCGCGTCCAGGGAACGCGCCTGCTCTTCCACTTTTTTTTGCGGAAGAACAGATGCGCTTTGTCAGAAGCCCTGTCTTCCTCCTCCCACGAGGAAGAAGGGCTCTTCTGAACGAGGGGCTTTTCCAGAATTTGGCCCAATGTCGACAGGCCAAATTTCAAAAAAGCCTCTTCCAAAAAGCTATCAGAAAAAGGTACGCAAATTGCGGAGCACAATTTGCGTACCTTTTCCCGACAGTTCAACGCAGTGTAGACATAGCCCCAGTTAACTAAAATCATTCTGGATCACGGATGTTGCCGGATCAGAGAATGCTGGATTAGAGAGGTTCAACCTGTACCTGTGAGAGATGCAAAGAGAGCATTGTACATCTTGAAAGCACTTTACCAGTGTTAAACGTTTTCTTAAACAGCTTTACTTCAGTTCTCTTGGATATCTTTTTCAGTGTATGATTACACTTGGATCACCACTACTGGCTATTATAGTCAGTGCATAGTACACCACACCATACCTAATCTTTTCTCGACCAAACTTTATAATCTCGTTTTCTGCCTTGTGGTTTATCCACGTGAAAAACAGTTCCCTCAAAAAACATCATGTTATTCAGGAAACTTAAGTAAAATAGCAGTACAATTATAAGCAACTTTTAAAAAAAGGAACAAATAGCAAATGTATACTTAAAAGTAATAATGCAGAACACTTTGTGCAGAACAATGTATACACATATATCTCTGCATAATAAAAGGTTGTAATGTCTCAAGTATTCTGTGGTTCATAAAACACAAAAGTCAAGCCTGCATGATTTACTAAAATAACCGCAGCCTTTAAAAAAATACAGTTTTGCATGATTATTTTGGGTATACTTTGTGATTAAAAAAAAAAGCCAAATGCTATATATTAAGACATTATTTTGCATTTGACTCTCTCTCTCTAAATCTTGATGACACTTCTTTTTTGGTTCTGTTTTAGTTGGTTCAGAAAATTCATTGTAATATCTTTAAGTATTTTAAGTGAGCCTTATAGCTCTGACATCTGCACCAAACACATAACTACAATGTAAAGATTTGGAAGTAAGAGCATGCTTACACATTATACATGAAGAATTTTGTAGAAGTCTGCTGTTTGTTTTAATTTCTCAAGTGTCTCTTCTTGGCAGGAAGGCTGGTCTTTGTTCACTGAAAACCTCTTCAGTAATTTCTGTTGCCTAGAGTAGCACCTGCTACTGTAGGCAGTGCTGATCAACTACAAGTTTCCCCTACTGATGATCTAAACCAGCAGGTCGCTCATGACTGTAACAGATGTCTCTGAATATTTATGTAAATAGAATTCTTCTGAACTTTATTATGCCTTGTATTCCCCTTCCCTGCTCTTGTTCAGCAATGGCTCAGATGCTGTATTCCACAACAACCAATGCCCTCATAATTTAGCAGAAATTTTTCTCGGGTATTCAGTTGCAGAAGTTTGTGCCTCGTTCAAAAGAGAAAATACATAGTACAAAGTTTGCCACGTTCTTCTCCTCCTAAAGTTAAAACACTGGAATGGGATTTAGGATAGCTAGGTTCAATTTCCAGTTCTGCTATAGGCTTCCTGTGTCCATTCCCCTACTCCTCCGCCACCATAAAGTCACTTGGTCTCACTAAACAACGAGAAGTCCTGTGGCACCTTATAGACTAACAGATTTATTGGAGCATAAGCTTTTGTGACCAAAGACGAAGAGGGTCTTTGCCCACAAAAGCTTATGCTCCAATAAATCTGTTAGTCTATATAGTGCCACAGGACTTCTCATTGTTTATGCAGATTCAGACTAACATGGCAACCTCTCTGATATTAGTCTAGGGTTGCCAGATGGTTTCAACAAAAACACTGGACACACTTGACATTACATAACAATCTATATTACATCTTATTTAGAAAATACCAGCCATTTATATTTTCTCAATTTGTTTCCCGAACAGAAAGCTCAAATACTGGACTGTCCGGTTCAAAACCAGACACCTCACAACCCTATATTTGTCTCACTGCGCCTCAAGCCTTCCAACTGTAAAGTTAGGGGTAAAACCTTTCTATACACAGCAATGTTGAGAGGATAAATGTGCTACTATATGTGTGAAGATCAGATACTATGGTGATAAATCTTCTTTTCTGCACTACAACATTTTTATTTGGTGGCAAAAATGCAAGTTAATAAAACATTTTATAAGAATCCCTACGAAGAGCTTATTTAAAAAAGGAAACATTTAAATACAACTTTACTGCTGTCCACTATTACATAGGATTTGAATAATTCTGAATATTTCATCAAATGTCCCTTCTGTATAATACTCTCAAAACAGGCAACCCCCGCAAGACATTAGTAACACCTGTTAAAGCCATTTTTATCTCCATCTATTTGATTACATTTAAACATATATTCCTATCACAGCTGTTCATTCCTACAGCAGTGATAACAATAGTGTAAGAAACTGTGACAGCTCTGGTTGTTTTTTTTTTTTTTAAACAACCACCCTTTTTTTAGTATCTTAAAATAGCACTTTCATTTCCTTGGTGGTAGGAAAGATGGTAAAGTTAAAGCCTCTTTCAAATTCAGTTTCAGCGATGACGTACATTGTGCTGCTGTGAGCATTATTAATAAAATCTCAAGAAATTTCAAGTGCTGCTCTTGGGATGTACTCATTAGGTTAAGTTATTAGCATCATAATCTTTCTTCCCACAGAGGTTTCCCTCCCCTCCCACCCACAACACCTTTGTTAAATGAATTAAAAGCCAGAGGAAATCAGTCTGACAGAAAAATAAATAGTTTGGCAACCACAGAGAAAACCTCCACTGCAGCTACCTTTTTCCCTTTTGTATTAGAATTCCAAACACGCTAAGTAGCTGGATTTATAATGCATTTTCCCTGAAGCCAGTGAGCAGGAATTACTTTGACATATGTGTCAGATCATATCTTTATACACATTGTTACCATCCCATAAATAACCAGATGATCCCCGCTCATGCATCTAAGTTCCCCCCTCCTGCAGATGCCAATGCAGCAATAAGATACACAAGCACAGGACTCCAGCCATCTGAAATGACCAGAGATCTTGGCTCTCCCCCAGAGTAATTTATTCATCAGAAATTCAAATGAGCCATGAAAGACTCCACTAAATTTCATTACCCTGCCTTTTGACTTCCCCATTCTCACACAAACATACCCCAAACCTGATATTAGGCTATGGAAAAGTTGGGCAGAGGGGAACAAAGTATAGCTCCCTAGTGTAGCTCCATGTCTGATTTAGAAGGAAGGTACAAGGAAACAAAACAAAAATCCCTCAGGGTATGTCTACACTACCCCGCTAGTTCGAACTAGCGGGGTAATGTATGCATACCGAACTTGCTAATGAAGCCCGGGATTTGAATTTCCCAGGCTTCATTAGCATAAAGCCGGAACGAGGAGTACAGATAGTTCGAACTACGTAGCCATTCCGAACTATCTAGCCCGTGCCGCGTGTAGCCGCGCGGCACGGGGTTCGCACTAGCCGGCTTTTAAAAATGGCGGCGCCGGCTTTATGCTAATGAAGCCCGGGAAATTCAAATCCCGGGCTTCATTAGCAAGTTCGGTATGCATACATTACAAGTTCGAACTAGCAGGGTAGTGTAGACATACCCTCATTCACAATCAAACGCGATCCAATTTTAAAATATTGAGAAAACCTCCAGTTTACAGTTGGGGTGTGTGTGTGGGGGGGGGGCGTGTGGGGAGTTGATGTAACCTGATGTTCTCCTCTCATTACTGGCGATCAAAATTGTCTAGATAAATACTCCTCCTCTCTCATTTTTTTAAGTATAGCTCAGAGACAGCATTAATGCACTTACGGGCCTAATTCACATTTGTGAACACAGTGGTAACATTTGAGTTTGCTTTGACATAATTAGTTCACAACACAGAGATAGTCAAAATACATCCAGATTCTTTTTTTTTTTTTTAAACCAGAAACATCTTTTCTTATAACCAGTTACATGTTATGGAGCATTTCAGTAATATAATATATAACATACACATACAGGTCCTGTTCCTGCACATACACATGTGTACAAACCCATTCTTACCCCTTCCTCTGTCTGTCTTTCATTCCAGATTTCTCTTCTTCAATTGGATCCTTTATCCTGTTTGGTTTTGTCTACACCATCAGATTATTTAGAAATAAGTTATTTCAAAATAATAACTCCCGAAATAACTATTTCAAAATAAGCTTATTCCTCTTCACAAGCAAGAGTTATTATTTCCAAATAACAAGCCCATTATTTCATTATCAGTGGGAAATAGGTCAATGGAGGGATGATAGGAGTTACTATAGAGAACTTTCTGGGTGTCTGGCTGGTGAGTCTTGCCCACATGCTCAGGGTTTAGCTGATCGCCATATTTGGGGTCGGGAAGGAATTTTCCTCCAGGGTAGATTGGCAGAGACCCTGGAGGTTTTTCGCCTTCCTCTGTAGCATGGGATACAGATCACAGCTGGAAGATCTCTGCATCTTGGGGTCTTCAAAGTATATGAAGAATTCAATATCTGAGATATAGGTGAGAGGATTATTCTAGGAGGGGTGGGTGAAATTCTGTGGCCTGCACTGTGCAGGGGGTCAGACTAGATGATCATAATGGTACCTTCTGACCTTAAAGTCTATGAGTCTATGAGTCTATTTCGACATAACAGACTTAGCAGTGTGGACGGCTGCCTTGTTTTTTTCAAAATAAGGGGAGTTATTTCAAAATAACTCCCCACTGTAGTCATGTCCTTCCACTCCCAACACGTCAGAATCTTTGGAGGGCAGGTAATCTCGCTTTTCCATCTCACCTTCATCTTGTAGACTGCTGCTGATTCAGTCAGTTACAGTTTAAGACACCTTTTCTTTTTAAGTAGTCTCTGCTAATAGATCGGGTCCTGCTGATGAACGGGTATCAAACTGGGAGAACAAACAACGCCCCCCCCCCCCCGCAAAAAACAAAACAAATCCAACAAACAAAAAAATAGTGCTGTACTCTTCCTAAGATATACCCGAGTGAGCTACCAAAATGATATCCCCTCATAACGAATTTATAGTATATATCATGGATGCTCTCTGAAATCCCCTGTGCTCTCCCATCTTGGTAAGGCTAGAAGGTGCTTCTGACTTCAGCAGAGCTCCTACTAGCTTTCTTCTTGACTGGGGGGGGGGGGGGGGGATGGGAGGGAGGACAAGAAGTGGCATCTCCCAGGTGACACCCACTTGTGGAACCGAAATGAGATGTCATACACAGTAACCTGTGCAGGACTCTGACTCTCCCTTCTCTTTTCCTCTGTGAGGAATTAAACAGTTGACTATGATATCTAAATCATCATCGCTGGCCATGTACCTTAACACCTCAGTGACATGAACAAAGGAGGTCAAACCTGTCAGAGCTATTGTTCCAAGCTCCCCACAGACTTGCACGGATGTCTCTGCACTGGTTACATTCAGTTCCTATTTTTGAGGTTTTCTTCACAACCGTATCACCTAGCAACATCTTGTTTTTTTTTTTTTGGTTTGGTTTAAAATCAAAGTTAAGAGAACAAAAGAAGGGCTTCCAGTAAATGTTGTTATGGTATACCCTTTTTTACTGGTTCAATCACCTCAGGCTATGGCTACACTGCCGGGATTTTTTTCCGGAAGAAGATATGCAAATCGTGCTCGCATTTGCATATCTTCTTCTGATTCTGTTTGCGGAAGAGGTATTGCCGATATTTGGTCCCGTGTACACAGGGTCAAATGTCGGAAAACCACCCTCTTTTGCAAGACCGCTTACTCCTCGTAAACTGAGGTTTACAGGGTCTTGCAAAAGAGGGGGGCTTTTCCAACATTTGGCCCCATCTACACGGGGCCAAATATAGGCAAAACCTCTTCCTTAAAAAGAATCGGAAGAAGACATGTAAATGCGAGTGTGATCTGCATATCTTCTTCTAAAAAACCCCGGCAGTGTAGCTGTAGCTCAGTGATATTTCCAGCAGCTCAGCAGGGGCCCAGGCCTCCAGGAGAAAAGGCATATGGCTTTCAGGGACACCAAATAATCCAACATTACGACTAGCTTTCCAAAATACAAAGAATTAGATTTACCCGAATCTTCTGTTTTGTGCTGTGTTTTTTAGATGAGGATCAACAAAAATAAACAAAAATCCAACTAGCAAAATTGAGCTCATCTTCATAACAGTCTCATTGCTGCTCACAATGTCATATTTTCAGGACTGGAAACAACCATCAAGCCCACAAGCCATACAATTATTCCTGAAGATCCTCAATATAAATACGGAATAGTGAAGATCTGATATTGTCATGGTGGAGCATATCTTCTACAAATTACTCACTGAATTCATATACCAGTGTTCAAAATATGGAGCCAGCTTTTTGAAGAAAAGTGCAGGGAATGGGAATAAACCTACACTTTGTGTTGAAGAGATCATTGCTGATTATAGGAATTAATAGCTCAGATCCTACAATCAAATTTGTGTGAGCAGACTAATACACTCGTGGCATGAACCCCACAACTACAGGGGGACTAAGGATCTGAATGCTGGAGTAAAAACACAGCTCTCTGAAATACTGATAACATGCAGTCTCCAATGTACAGAACACATTCACTGCATACCTGCAAAAGTATCTGAACTGTACAAAGTACCTGCTAGAGTCGGGTGGGAAATGGGGAAATTTCCCATTTCAGAAATTTGTGAGAGATTTTGAAACATTTTCCTGTCTCAAATCTGGGTGAAAAATCAAGACAATCTAAAAAAAAATTTTTTTAAAAATTGTGCACTGAAAGTAATAAACAACTTGATTTTTGATATCTGAAATATTTTTGTTTTTCATCATTTCAAGGTGTTTCGTTTCCAATATTTTTTAGCTTTTACAATATTATAAAATATATATTAATGTAAAATTTAAACTGAAATGTTTTGAACCTTTATTTTCCTAAAAGTTTTTGGAAACAGGAAATTCATCAAAACTGACACTTTCCTGCAAAAAAGTTTCCTCTTCAGCAAATCAGCATTTTTCAATTGAAAAATGCTTCATTGAAAAATGCCTAGCCAGCTCTAGTCTTATATCAAAAGAGGCAAAGTTGTGCATCACCAAGATTAACACCCATCCCTCTATGTAGGATATTACTGGTGTATAACTCCCCCTCCTCTCCTTTTACACTTAAAACCTATTAGTTTGCTTGGTTTATTTTTCAGTCCTCAGCTGGTTTTCTTAATGACATCAGCCTCCACTATTGCAGTTCTGAGAGCTCAAGTGGATCTTTTCCAACTCCCTCTGCTCTATAGTGAAAAGGGTTTTTTGCTATATTGATTTTTCCTTCTTGGCATTTTGCTAAGGGGAAAAAAAAACCCTTCTTAATTAGTACAATTGTGTTGTATTTCTTTCATGACCTACTTTGGAAAGAGGCAATTTCAATTAGTTTGTTTTTTATATACACAAAAATAACTTTAATGTTTACATGCATACACACAATAGGAAGAGTTGTAGACAACCAGGATAAAAGAAGGTTGATAGTGGCTCGAGAGCTCACAGCCGAAATTAGTCTCTGAACAGAAGGGGAATGGATTAGAGGCATTAAGAACAGACTATACTGTCGGGTTTGAGTTGAGAACAGAGATATTGGGTGAAATCCTGGCACTACTGACTGGCAAAACTCCCATTTGAGTTTAGTGGAGCCAGGATTTCACTTCTCATATGCACACAAAGGCCTAGATTCACAAAAGGATTTAAGCACCTGCCTGTCACGTTAGGCACCTAAATCCCAGCATCAGGCCCCACCCCACTCAACTGCTACCAAACTGCATAGGCATTTGAACTCACTTAGAACCTTCACTTTTGCCTGAAAATTCCCTAGGCTCCTATGTTTCTGCCTCTGGACATGGGCACCACAGCCTCACTCCAGCTGTTTGGATGCCTAAACCCCAGAATGAGGCATGAGCCAGAGAAAGATGGACATTTCTCTATTTCCGTTCAGGGCACGCCCACCAATGGGGGAGAAAAGAGGGACCCCAGGAGCACTCTGGCAGGCTCCGAAGGTGAGTGAGGAGCACCATGCCATCTGGGCAGCATGTGGGATGAGTGCTTCAGCCTTGCCCCTTCCAAAGTGCGGAGCCACATTGCCCCAGAGGCTTGGCAAACCGGTCGGCTCAGAAGCAATATATCCAGATATCCAGTAATACTTAACATTCATGTAAATGTTGCCATCTACCCATATCGAAAAAAAGCATATGCCATTTAGTATTTAAATGCAAAAATTCAGCAAGTTCTGAGTGGTGTTTAGCAAGACATACTAGGAGCCTACCTACCGGATCAAGTCATTACACAAAATGGCCAGGGAAGGACCTCCCTCCTAACTTTTAGTCCAGAGTCTAGAACTCTAGATGCTCATCTGGAATGAATGAGATTCTTGATACAAGTCTCCCTTGCTGCTCTGGTGAGTGCCGTAGCTATTAGGCCATGGGTTTTCAAACTACATTGCACTGCAACCGCTTTCTAACAACAAACATTTCTATACGGCCCCACAAAGGGAAAGGGGGTCGAAAACTGAGCCTGCACTAGCCCTGTCTGAGTGTTGGGGGGAGGGGAGTCAAAGTCCAAGGGCTTCAGCCCTGACACCCTGGACTGAAGCCAAAGCCTATAACCTGATACCCACCATCCAGGGCTGCAGCTGAAGTCTGGTCCTCACCACCCAAGGCTGAAACTCTTGGGAGCCGCCTGTGGATGGGTTGTGCAACCCATGCCACTGCCCTGGTCTGGCCCTGGGGACCAGCAGCTGGTCAGGTCACATGGATCCCTGCCAGTGGGTGGCCCCGGGACAGGCAGCCCTGAGGAGCAGCCAGTGGGTGGGCCGCATGGCCCGCATTACTCTGGGCTGACCTCAGGGAGCCACCAGGGGACTTGTTTTGCAGCCTCCTCCACTGCCCCAGTCCATCCGTGGGGAGCAGCTGCTGGCCACCCCGTTTCCCTGCGTGGAGCTTTCCACTCCCTCCTACCTTCCAACTCCCTGCTCTGACTCCAGCACCCCCACCTCCTGCCCTAAGCCCCTCCTCAGCCCCAACTCCTGCAACCCCCACACCTCCAGCCCCTGCCCTGAGCCCCCCAAAATCCTTAGTGTTTTTAATATTTGTTTATTCTTGTTGTTGATGATAATGATAAACACCTAGTGTTAATTATAATATTAGTTTATTCTTATTGTCATTGTTGATGATTATGTTAATATTAATTATTATTATTTTATTTTAAATATTACACTGTGGAAAATATTTTTATTCATTCTCCCATAACTCAAAAATAACGGAAAGAACTGTGTTCTAAGTTAAAAATAAAAAAACAAAACAAAATAAAACCTTCAGGCAAGCTACAAACATGGAACATTTCAGTCCACAAAATAAATATTTTGAAAAATGTGGAAAGTGTGAAAGCATTAGTTTATAATGGAAACAATTTAGAACCTTAAATATGTCAGACACCATTTGATACCTACTATTTTCATACAGATTGGGTAGAACTATAAATAGATAAAGATCTCTTCTTCAAATAGAACATTTAAAACATTTGGAGAGGAAGAAAGCATTTGCTTGTTTCATCAGAGCTAGATAAATAGCTGCCTATTATTTATTATAATGGATTGTACTAAGTAAGGGATTATCAATTTTAACTGCTGTAAGTACAACTAGTGCATGGAATAGGTGCAGTGTAAAAACATAAAAAATACATACACATATCAAATGTTAAGCATTTCTAGCCTTCATAATAAATTCCATGATCTGGAGATGATCGAATCTCTTTTCTACAGGTTTTACATGACTTCACTAGCATTACTCCTGATCTCCAACTGGTGTGAGATCAACATTCAATCCATTGAGAGGTTCGTACTCAGGCATAGCCTACTTATTTATCGGTCCTTGTTAGGGCAAGACACAGTGTCCCTCCTTGCCATTCTAATATTCCAAACAACTGCTTTTGAGGATACTGTATGGGTGAAACAATAAGATTTATTTTCTATTTCTCTTCAAGTCAGGGAAACAGATAATTCCCTTCCAAAAGGGGTCTCAGTAGACATTTCAGAGTGGTTACCGATCAGACACTGAATTTTGTTAAGTTACGTTTTCATATTCAAGTAGCAAGGTATTTCATATTATAACTTGGTTAAATGTATGCCTTCATATGGATTTTGCTTCAGACACTGAATACATATTTTGCCCTTTTAAATGAACCATAAATGCAGAGCTGAGACTGAGATTATATTGCCCCTCTGGTGCTAATGGTGGTAAACAAAACAAAAAACATCCCAGTCTTCAATTTCAGAAACTGACAAATTTTGTATTTAAGGACTAAACTTCTGGAAACTTTTGTCATTGACTTCAATGAAACCAGGCTTTCACTCAGAATGCCAACAACATGCTTAACTTTACCCTGGCCTTTCACCCTGTAGCTGGGACCCGTAACACATTACACCAAAGTTAAGTCTGACCTTTTAAGTGTATCCATTCCAACAACATGGCCTTCGGTGGTAGAATATTAACACCTACATCTATGCTCCACTCATGTATTGATCTTGGTGGGGGAGGGAAGAGGAGGCGGAGAAGCAGTTCTCTGTAAGATCTGACTTTGTGACTAATAGTCGGACAGTAAGTGATGAGTCTAGGCTGTATGTGAAAAATCAGGTGATGTCTGCCTCTGATCTCTAAAAGGAGGACGGACTGGAGTTTTGAATGCCTGGCACATTTACTGCAAAAGGTATACAGATCAATGCAGATAATGAGGGGATAGTACTGATCCATGGCCCATACTAATGATGTAAAAGACTAGTCGACTATCCGATAGGTATTTGCTTATTGGACAGTATTTTGACTAGTCGATATTCCACTCTCCCCCTCCCCCCACTTTGCTGCCTCTATAAATTAGAGGCAGGCAGCAAAGGGCGGGGGAGGGGGTACTTCAAAGTGGCAGCGACCCACAGCGCTGCTGCCACTTTGAAATCCCAAGGCAGCTTTTCAAAGGGGCAGCCGCGGCTGACCCTGTAAAATGCCACCTGTGCACTTTTCAAACGGGCAACTGTGAAGCTCAGGGTCAGCTGGGGAGTTCCCAGCTGATCCCCGGTTCTGGGGAAATGCCACGGAGAGACCGGGGTCAGCTGGGGAGTCCACAGCTGACTCTGGGCTCCACTGCCCCTTTAAAACGGGCAGAGGCAGCAGTTTCAAAGGGGGAGCCGCCACACCGCTGATCAGCAGTGCAGCGGCTTCCCCTTTGAAACTGCTGCCTCTGTGCCTTTTAAAGGGGCAGCCGTGGATTTGGAGGCTGGAGTCCACCATGACGGATGGGGAAGTTTCCCCACCCCTAAGATCTGGTGCAGCTCATCAAAGTAGAGGCAGGTGTTGGGTCCTGCCCCTGAGCACGATCTGTGCTCTCTGGCCCAGGCATATCCCTGGCAGAGCTCCTTTACCTTACTCTGGACCTGTTCCAAGATCTGGGATGGGTGTCCATGCTCCACCAAGGACTTGGCCTTGCACTCGATTATCTCGGTGTTGTGCTTCTTGGAGCGCAGATCTTGCAGGGCATCCTCCTCGCCCCACACCTCGAGGAGGGACAGGATCTTCGCTCCGGACCAGAGGGGTACCCACCTCTTGGTCCCCCTGAGTGGGTGCTGAAACCCCTGGGGCTGCTCCCTTCGAGGGCCAGGAGGATCATGAGGGACTTGAGGCTAGGCCATGAGTGGCAAGGTCTGTGGCAGGGAGAGCCGCACAGTGAAGTGCTTCTCTCAGGCCAGCTTCCTGCCACAAGGTTTGTCCAGGGTGACTGCAGCTTTAAGAGGGGCCAGGAGACAGGAACTATAGATTCCTGATTAATTTGGACAGAGTGGCCACCAAGGCACCTGCATTATTTCCTGGAGGCCTCTTCTTTCAAAAAAAAAAAAAAAACCCCAACCCTCCTCCCTGTCCACAGACACCTTTTTCTGAAAGAGCTCTTTCGAAAAAAGGCTTCTTCCTCGTAGAAAGAGGATTACCAATGCTCTGTTCTTTCAATTTTCTTGTGGAAGAACGTGATTGCAGTGTGGACGTAATACAGATTTTGTCATAAAAACGGCCATTTTTCTAACAAAACTATAGTGTAGACATACCCCTCTCCCTCTCTCAGAGAGAGAAAGCAAGAGAGAGAGAAAAAGAACAAATGAACTGAAGAGAGGAAAGAGACAAAATACTATAGGTCTGATGGCATTATCATCATAGCTTCATGTATAAATAGGAAAATCTGTGGTTACGGGCACCATTATGGCAAGTTTCTTTGAAACCTACTTTCTGTACACTGGTTGCTCTAGAAGCTAAAAGTTCTTTTAAGAGCTATAACAGAAGTTTTGCAAGAAAATTTTCAAGCTCTCTGAAAGAACCTTAGTATGTTATGATATCCTATAAAAGTTGACATTAAGAACTAGCTTAATTAACAGGAAAATATTTTCCTGTTAAAAAAACCCCCTAGATGTTAAGAATAAAACTAAAGCTTTAAATCTATAAATATTGGGCTTGAGAGACATTACTCGAGTCTAGAAACTAATGAGGCTTAGAATTGTTATTCTTCCCCTGCGTATTGACAAGGGTTTTAAGACTCTGATGTCCCCTCTGGTTTCTTCACCAATTTTGTTGATTCTGGCAGAGCTGGAAGGAAATATTCAGGGATTAGGAGAGGTACATGCATTGTTACACCTAGGATTTTCAAAAGGAATCTATGGGAGTGAGACTCCAAATCTCATTGAATTTCAGTGGGATTTGGGTGCCTAACTCCTTTGAAAATTCCAGCCTACAGTCTCAACAACCGTAGCATTGTAGGAGCAAAGAGTCCAATTACTCCCTAATCTAGATGGCATCTAGAGCTGGTGGAGAATTTTTTAATGAAACATTTTCATCAGAAAATGCCAACTAGTTCAACTGAAACTTTTTGTGAAAAAAAGGCTTTCAGCAAAACTTTATCCATTCTGGGGAGGGAAGAGAAAGTGGCCAGTGGTTACAGCACTCACTAGAGGTGTGAGAAGCACACATTCCAATTAGTTAGATTCTCTAGGTATCCCTCATTCCTGGTAAATGCCCTCACCACTAGACAAACTGGCTGTTTTGACCTCACTTTTTCTCCTCCTCTCCCTTTTGTTGTTTCACAGACATTTTAAAAGATCTTAGTTTCATCCTGATACAAAATCAAACAAATGTTTGAAATATCAACATTTTCATGGAATTGGAACATCATTTCCTGCTCTATTTGCAATAGCCAGCAGAGAAGACAATGGTTTGAGTAACTGACAATTTGCATTTTGAATACTGGAGCAGTTGCAGTTTACTATTATAGTACAGCTTTATTTGAAAGAATTAAATGTTTTCAATAACAATACTTTGTCCTTCATCTTCCTCTCAAATGGCTTTGCAAACAATACCTAATTAAGTCTGACAGTCCTCTTATGAAGTAAGGTAAGTATTAAAATGCGTATTTTATAAATGAGACTCAGGTAAAGGAAATTTAAGTAATTTACCCACGGTCACATAGTTAGGCTGTTGCAGAAGCAAGAACTTTAGATTTTCTGACTCATAGCCTTGTGTCTTAGGCACAAACAAATCCTCTCTCAGTTTCTGCGTAACTACAATGAGGCAAACAATTTTCTAGAAGCGGAGCTTGATATTTTAACAGGAAAGAGAAATAGACGCAAATTATTGCCTAGAACAAGCTTTTGCTCAGAACATGCTCGTACTGAAATATTGGCAATTGAATATTCAATAGGATGTGTTGTTCTTTTTCAATATGGGTGAAAACAAATTACATAGATGTTAAGCATTATTATTCATCCATTGTTTGCTTACAGATGAATATGCATTAATCATTCTCCTCATACACAGGTTTTATAATTCCACAGTAGGGATAGATTGTTTACATCTCATTTCCCCCCTCCCCGCTTTGGTAAAAGAATCTGAAGATTTTTATTACAGAGGAAGCTGGTATCAACACATTTAGTTAATGTTGACAAACTTTTCATTATAAGACTATTTTTCACCTACTTATAGCAAGACCAACTTTAACCATTCTGGCTATAACGCTCCATCCCAGGTATTTATCTTGGATTAAATTTTTCTGGATAGCAGAAGCAAAAACTATTAGGTCATTTCAAAAAACAGATCAGAAGAAATGATACAGATTTGCTGATATTTATTCAAGTGTTTTCTTGAGAAGTGCTAGCTCCTCCATGCTTCGGAGCAGGGGCTTAATATTTGCTTGAAGGTTCACTCTGGTAACAAAGGGCCTTTTGCATTGCAGTGAAAGTTCACCCAGATTTGGCTGAATTGCAAACCTTTGAAGATTATTTGCACTTGCTCACCAGAGGTGTTTTAGAGGTGGTCAGCTAAATTTTCTGATTATTTGGTGTGCTTTGAGCTTGCTCTGCTCCAGAGTTGCAAAGTATGGGGCTGAGCCAGACTTTTCACTAAGAAGAGGCAATGCTGTAAATTAAATGCACAAGGTGGTCTTGTGAAGAGCCATGCTGTGGTGCAAGCAGCAGAGAGGGATATTTACAAATTGCTCAGTTATCCACTCCCAAAAAATCAACTTTTCATCATATTAATGAAGACAAAATATTTCCAGATAAAAACTGAAAATCTGATTTGGAAATGAATCTATTTTCTCTCATCAAGGTTTTCCTTCAGGTGCCTCATGTTCCCTTTCTCTTCAACAGACAAGGCTCTGTCTCCCATGATGAACTGCAGCAGCATTTACAAATCTTTTTGTAGTTGTTTTTCTTTTATTTGTTCTCAATTTTTTGGCTACTCCCTCAAAACCAGAAAAAAATATTAGTGTAGAAAGATTGAAGATGTTTCCTTGTCTGAGAAATTTAGTTTAAAAACAACACAAATACTGATGCTTTATCAATAGTGCATGCTGCTTGGAACAGCAGAAAAGAAAGCTAGCATGTGGTGATCCAAATACGAACAACTTTGGATTGATAAATAATGTGTGATCATTTGAAGGAGTCGCAGTCAGAGTAGAAAGTAGAGTGGAGCCTTCCTCACTTACCATACAGAAAGTAGTTTTACAATAGTTAAAATAAAGCATCCGTATCTTCCATTTCAAGGTGAACACTGAGCAATTAGGAAATGGACCAAGAGAGCCAAGTAATTTCAAATACATCACTAAAGAGCTGTCACTCAAATTTTCATCCATAAATAGGCAAGATGTGAACACATGACTTAGAAGTGGGTTATCCCACATTTAATGGCCAACCCATTAAACGAAGGGAGCCAAAATAATGGCAGAAAAAATGTGGAGAGAATTTTATTTTGAACAATTTTTGTTGAGCAAAATAACAACAAAAAAAAGGATGCTGCCCCTTTAAAAAACAATGCTTTTTGGTCACATCAGGCCGTTGGCCACCACCATCTTGGCGACGCCATTTTGAATCGCCGCACCAGGCAGCTCCCCTGCCCCAGTGAGCACAGGGAGCTGGGGGCTAGGGGCCATTTCTAGGGATATAGGGGCGGCTTTGTGAGCCACGGGGGAACTGCACTTTAAGGGGGAAAGAGCCGCATGCAGCTCAGAAGCCGTGGGTTGGCTGTATCCTATCACTTAAGACATTCAGATCCACATAGTCCATGCCATAGAAGGAGAGAGATTCTTGCATGGTGGAATTTTCAAAAATTGGCCTCCAAGCTTAATCCATAGATTCCTAAAAAAGTAGCCTGATTTTAATGAGTGCTGAAGACCCAGTAGACCCCATTGACTTTTTGCCACCTTGCTTACTGATCCCAGTGTTTCTCTTCATGCCAATGTTACTGTCCTAGGAAACATCAGTGAAGGAAGGAAAAACAAGAGGACATTTTTGGTGTGGGCTTCACTCAGGATTATTAGGATTTCTGTGACCACCAGAATGTGAAGCGGGCACTAGTATAAGCTCCTTCCGGTTTTAAAACACAAATAGACAACCAACTGGCAATCTGTGTTTCAAAATAGCTTTGGTCACCCAATGGCTGATTTAGCTCAATGGTGGGCAACCTGTGACCCGTAGCTCGCATTCAGCTTATTAGGGTTCTATGTGTGGCTCATGAGGGATTTTGTTTACCATTGTGCACACACAGAGTTGCCAGATTCCTCTGGTTTCCATCCATGGTGTTTTTTTCCCACCATTATTACTAAAGTGACATGCACAGAGAGCAAGGGCACATGAAGCAAGCTGCGTGTTGATTGCACACAACACTGACTGGGGGAACCGTGCGTTCCCTCTGCATCCAATCAAAGCGCTGCTCTGGTTCAATCAGCCTTCTTAGCAAATTTTAAGTATGGAAGTGCAGTTAGTAAAGGTTCCCTATCTCAGGAGACGGTCTTGGTTATGACAATCTTGCAGCCCACTGAAAGGAGGGCCACTCATGTGGCTTGCTCACTGGCCTAGGTTGCCAGTGCCGGTGTAACTAGATTTGAAAGTCATTATTAAAAAGTCTCATTTACAACTGTTTCCTGTTTCAGTACATTCCTATTTCCTGCCGTGAAAACAATGATCTTTCATTTTAAGAAACCCTGGAGATAATAAAATTGTTCACTTCATTTTGAGGCTAAGATTATTTTAAATCCAGACCTGCATATATAAAAGGCATCACTTCATAAAAATGTCTCTTTCTTTAAAGGTTTGGGTTTGTCATGACATCCCCAGTCATCTTAGTGAATTCAACCATGCGAATTTCATTTAGCAGACACCCCAGAATAAATCAGTTTAGAATTTTTTCCTGAGTAATTATTTCAGCCTATATCACAAAAAGAAAAAACCGTCCAGTCTTCATTAATAATATTTGTATTTTTTTCGGAATGGCACAAACTGTAAAACTTGGAAAAAGGAGAGTCTAATGGAAGAATATACCCATTTTACTAAAACAAAAGGAAGTCTTTGTGACCTCACTGAATCAATAATAATGATCCAAGTGTAAGGGAAGTAAAGCATATGCCCCATTTTTGAGTGTGTGTGTGTAATGACATACTTCCCCTGGGGCAAGGGAAATAAAGGTTTATGTATTAATTAATGCCATCCCCAGTTAATAGTTCTATACGGCTTTATATCTTCAAAGTACTCTATAGACAGAAAGTAATACATCTGGGACATTTGTGTATAACTTTTTTGTTTTTATCATAACAGATTATGTCATGTTTATATTAGAATTCAATGCTGTGCTAACAGACACAGTTAAAAATGAATTAATCCTATCTCCTCCAAAATAAGGAAAAGAAAGGCATCTGCAATTGACTAAAATGTAAAAGTAAATATTTAGCAGACTCAGCTTTCTAGCTTTTTGATCTTTTCAGTGTTAGTAATAAATACAATGTCATTCTGATTCTCAATCAGCAAAGCCAGCTACAATCTTTATAATTTCATTGTACATCAACAAGGTATAGAATAATGTAATTTGCCAATAATGGTATTGTGCCAGCATGCCTTTTAGGTTTCTAAAAACCCATCTGTCGCAAAATACTGAAAAGGATCAGAAACATTCACCCATGTATCAGAACAGTTCCTTTTTCTCACCAGTCCTGTTTTCATCCTGACATTCAGCCCTGAGTGATTTTGTATGCTATTATAGCAGCTTAAGAACACTGAAGGGCACAGCTGCAAATATCTTCACCAATGAACTTCTTTGAGCCTCTTGTTAATTAGCACACTGGGTGGTTGATATGCTCTGGGCAGAGGCCTCCAGAGTGAGATAATCTCTACTTGATTGATCTCTGAACTGAGGTTTATACCATTGAACACAAAAATCAAGGGAGGTAGAGGGGGAAAAGACTTGCGGAGGAAGAACAGGACAAATTAGGCTAAAAGTGGAACTAGAAACAAATTAACAAACATATCAATAAATCCAAGTGAGTCAAACAGCCCTATGACAGGGCGTTCTGTCCCCTGTAAGAGGCAGTGGGGACCAAGGCCAATTGACCCCTGTTTGACAACTAAACTCCTTCAAAGTTCCAGGAGTTTCAAAGCAGACAAGGGCCTAGGAAATAGCAGATGATGATGCTGGGACAGAACAAACTGTCCTAGGACAGTGGTTCTCAAACTTTTTGTCTCATGGACCACCCGGTTCAATGCAAATCTTGCCATGATTCACCAGTTGCTAATGGAAACCCACTGTTAATTACATAATTACACCCAAGCCATTTTGCTAGTGCTGCAGCTAGAGAGAATGGTTTAATTTAAATTATTACACAAATTAAACCTTTTAACTCTCTCATGTTAGTTTATCTCATTACTTCATTTTAAATAAAGTAAATATTAATTTATGTCCAACACAAAAGATTTCAACATTATCTTTATATATGGCAGCGGCGGGGAACTTTTTTTGGGTCGGGGGTCACTGATCCACAGAAAAATCAGTTGGGGACCAAATATGTGAGAAGCAAAAAAACTCCTCCAAAAAAAACCAACCTTCACTGATGTGGCCCCCCAACTGAGACACCTCACTTCTCTGGCGCTCCAGCCCCACAGGGTGAGGGGACGTGACAGGAAGGACTGAGGTTCAGCGCTTCCCATAGGCCAGATTTACTTTTCTAGAGTGCTGGAGTTAGTGAATTTTGTGGACTCCCTTAGGCTTTAGGGTGGGGACAAAAATGAGGGGTTCAGTGTATCGGACAGGGTTGCCAGCAAAAGTGGGATAGGGATAGGGTGCAAGATTTGGCCAGGAAGTGGGTTGCAGGAAGGGGTGAGGGTGCGCAGTCTGGGTGGGAGGTAGGTTGCGGAAGCAGGCTGGGAGTGGGGTGTCTGGCCGGCGGGAGGGAGCAGAAGCAAGGGAGGGTGCAGTGTGTGGCCAGGAAGGAGGGTGAAGGAGCGACGGTGGATGCAGGAGCAAAGCAGGGTGCAGGAGGGGGCTTGGGGTAGGGTTTCTGGCCAGGATGGAGGGTGCAGAGTGTGGCCAGGAGGGAGAAGGAGCAAGCTGGGCCTGCAGAGTCCTAGCAGGGTATGTCTGTGAATGAGTGGGATTAAGGTGCGGGGGTCTGGGCATGGGGAAGGGGATGTAATTATCTGGCTTCATGGCCCCGTTACTCACATTGGCTGGTGGTTTGTAGAGAGCTGCTCCCTTGTAAAACTGTGCTACCTGTAGCAACAACTGTCCCTGTAATAAATTGCTACCAGAAGTAGTACAATCCAATAGGCTATCGTTTCTAAACGGAAAATCAAATGTTTAGAATTGCTACCCATTTCAGTGTGTGTGTGTGTGTGGGGGGGGGGGGCTCCTCTGTTGTACTCTGCACTAGCTTTGTGTTTATGGCAACCCAAATGGTAGCTTGTCAGCATAGGAAATCCTGAGATTTCAGATAGTTTTTCATGGTGGTACAAAGCAAGCCAGGGGGGTGGGGTGCACTGGGCACAATGAAATACAGAAACGTGTCTGTGATCCCGCTCCTTCTGGCTGCACCTCCAACCTCGTGAGGAGACAGGCAGTCCCATCCCCTGGCTTCTGGAGGCGCCCCACTCTGCATGGCTGCCCTATATAGCAGCCCTCCCCACCTCGGAAATGCAGCTGCCTGCACCACTAAGCAGAAGGCAGGATGGGCAGATACTTAGGGAGAAAGGCCTCTTGGCTCCTCTGGATGCTTTCCTAGACCTGCAGCATGACAGCGCCAGCCCCGCCGCATCCAGGGCTTCTCCAGTGGCTAGAGGAGTGCCGCCCATGGGCAGTACCTGGAGGCAGTGGGGCCTGCAGGCAGATGCCACGTCGTAGCATGGAGAGAGAGATGCCAAATTCCTGTCTAGCAGGTGGGGCTGGATGCCATGGGTGGAGCTGGGTGGTGTGGTATGGGAGCTGCTCCTTCTCCACTGGGCGCCGCCGAGACTGCTGCCCAGGTAGCACCAGCTAATGGAAGTGGCGGGGAAAGCCTCACTGCTGTTCCCCCAGTGAGACTGGACCCCGGCAGGGACACCTGAAAGGAAAGGACTTTGATATCGAGGTTTGTTTGAAAGACCCTGCTGTTTTCCAGGTGTAACAAGGCGAGGGCAGTTTAATTAGGCCTGTTGGGAGAAGCTGCCTCAGGGCCACAGCCTGCCTGAATCATAGCAGAGTGCCAGAAGAGAGAGCTGAGGGGCCTTGAACCAAAGGGAAGAGGAAGCTGTGGAATCCTTTCATCAAGAGACAACTGCAGGAAGAGACCAGTGAGGAAAGAGTCTCTGCTTCAGCCCTTGACCTCGTTGGGATTTGGAGAGCTCCCTGGACTAGAGGGAACTGAGAGGGATCCAGGAACCCGAAGCCCTTCTAGAACAAGCAGTGATCTGGAAGCCCCAAGAGGGAAGAATTGGGCAAGAGTGGGAATTTTGTTTTAAGTACTCTGGACTTGGGAGGTCCAGGAGGGAACGGTGGATGGTTTGGCTGTCGGGCTGCATCGTGCCTTGAGGGGCATGCTCTGGGATGACTCTCTGCCTGCTGACTGGGCACTCTCACGTATTCACCACATGATTTTTTTAAATTTCATAGTATGGTACACATTGTTCATCATTTTATGAGATTTAATTCTATAAAGCATTTTCTGTATAACCCAAAGTTATGTAACTTGCAAAGAAAAGATCTATTGTTATTAAAAGGCACGCTTCTCAAGGTTGCTCAGCCTAGACTAATCGAACCTTGCAAGTAGTAGTTTCACACTACTAGGTCTCACCACATCAATTCTTGTAAGTATTTTTTTAACACTTTTCTGAAGCAGAAATTCTTTTAAAATGGTAACCCCAGCTCTTTCCCCTTCCTCTCTGATAATGTACCAGATACTCCACTATAATCAACAAAGTATATTTGTGCTAGGACAAGAAGAGACAGGAGGCTTGTCAGTGGTTTGTTTAAAATGAGATGCACAGTGAATAGTAATATTTTACTTTAAATTTTTGTGCTTGTCCAAAATTATTCAAACGGGAGCTGATGGAATTTCTGGAGGTGAGAGACTGCATGAGGGAGGTTCTTGTGTTTCACATGATTCTATAAACTCGAGGACACAAACACATTGACCCACAACATGACGTTTCTGTAACATCTTTCAGATGGGCATCTCATGATGCTTTGAGAGGGGACTGTTACAAGAAACAAAGAACAAGGCAAATTATATTATTATTTGGGGGGGGCTGTCAGCTTCTGTGGGACCCTGGGCAAGGTGGTGGAGCCAGCTCTATGCTCCCAGAAGGAGCAGGGCCTCAGGCGGAAGGGGCGGGGCGGGGCTGGGGGCAGCCTGGACTCCGCACTACCTGGAACATGGTGCTCCCCCTTCCCCCCAGCTCTCAGAGCCGCAAGCAGCACATCAGCCCCAGGGCAACTGTCCCCATCTCCTTCCCATCAGTGGACCTACTATTATGGGTCAGATTAAGCCTTACTGAAGCCAGTGAGCATAATAGCTGCCTTTTGTTCAGGATAAGTGTAAAAAGCAGCTGGGTTTCCTTCAGATAACTGAAACAGTAGGAGCACCACCCAAAACACAAGCATATGGCAAAACTAGAGTAGAAGCTGAACCATGTGGCCCAAGAGATTTCCCTAGTGACTGATATAGCACATGCTGGGGCTAGGACATTGACTGATGGAGCTGTGTATGATAGAAGCAGTAGAAAAGCACCACAAAAACAGACAGAGAAAGAGCAGAAACCCAAGCAGGCAGCCAGAACAAGTACTGGGAACATGGCTCTCAGAAAAAGCCTAGAGAGATTGTTGGGTACAGGGCTGGCTGAAGAGGCTTGGGACAATAAGCAAAGGAACTTTTTCCTAGTATTTACTTCCTGCTAAGGGCAGAGAAACAGGTCTTTGTACATTCTTTGTAAAGAAACAGCACAGCATCAAAGAAATACAATTCGCCATCATTATTTTCTCCTTCTAATGAATACCATCCATAGGACCCTGAATTTTGACTAAGCACTCTGGCCAAAAAGTGTAAAAACACAATACACTCATTTACAGTCTATAGGTCTCTGTTTTAAGCAATTCAGAACTTTTGGAAATATTCACTATTTGGTTGTAATTCTCCCTGTTTGTACTTGTAAAAAGCCTACTCTCCGCTCCCCTACCGTAGGAAACCAGACAAGAGACTTTTGAACTCAATCACCTTCAGCACTACTGTGGTAAATTAATCTCAGTATTAGCTAAAACTGTCTACAATTGAACTTCTAGCTGGAAAAAAGCCATGCATTCAAGAATGGTACAATCACATGCTCTCCTGCCTTAATTGGTCTGCCCATTCTCTCCAGTTCTGTGAAAACTCAGGGACATGATACTGGATACAACAGAAAGGAGGTAGGTGAAAATATCCTCAAAAGAATTTGAAATGTCACTGACGATGAAGATAATCTTACTGTAGATACACAAATACTGAGGCCTTGTACTTAACTATGGAGGGAAAAGGTGTGTTCTTACTACCTATTAGCTACACATGGTAACTACATGAGCTAGAATGTCACTTGAACATGTATTAACAGGTCAAAGTAAACCCTAGGCTCCCCTTTGTACATAAGGTACTCTGTAAATATCTCACTAAAACACACACAAACACACTCTTTGTCTTAGTGAAGCCATTGCCGAGAATAAAATTACAACCTCAAGTAGACTGTCTTGAATTTCTTGGCAGATGAGATGATTTAACCATTTCAAATGGAAGAGTCTTTTCCAGACGTCTTGGACACAATGAATTAACAGAGCAAATGCCTGTCAGTTATTTGGCTGATGCTAATAGAATAATTGTGTGAATGCCTTGCAAATGGGTTACTGAAGTTACAAATTCCTGGTTCCCGCCTGTGGAATGAAACAAGAAATATTATGGTATAGTTTGGAAAGGAGATGACTGAGGAGACACGATTTTCAGGTGTCTAAAAGGCTGTGACAAGGAGGAGGGAGAAAAATTGTTCTCCTTGGCCTCCGAGGATAGAGCAAGAAGCAATGGGCTTCAACTGCAGCAAGGGAGGTTTAAGTTGGACATTAGGAAAAACTTCCTAACTGTCAGGGTGGTTAAACATTGGGATAAGTTGTCTAGGGAAGTTGTGGAATCTCCATCCCTGGAAATATTTAAGAGCAGGTTAGACAGACATCTGTCAGGGATGTTAGATGGTACTGGGTCCTGCCATAAGGGCAGGGGACTGGACTCAATGACCTCTCAAGGTCCTTTCCAGTTCTATGATTTTATGATTTCTAGGATTCTATGTGGAGCAAGAGCAAGTCAGTCTACAAATTATGAAACCTGGGTCAGAGATGGTACCTCTAGCAATCAATACCATTATGGATATGTTTTCTAAATTCCCTACAGGCAGAAAGTCAATGACTTGAATGGGACTGTATAGCCTGATCTCACCTGGTTAAAGTGCAATAGAATATTTTCTATAGCAGTCAGAACTATCTTGCAATCGGAACACTAAAAACTTGGTTCAGATATATAGTACTGCAGCCATAAGAGACATCAACTGTTTGGGGATCTTCTGACAAGCACCTTTATTGAGACTGAATGTAATAAACAATCCTTCCAAGGCAGACAGAAAGCTTCTCATTTAATAGTAATTTTAGTAAGAGATGTGATGCAAGGGGAGTATTGTGCTACTGTTGAACAACGTAAAACTAAGAATGCTCAGAGAGAGGCCTGGCCCTTGTTATGTTACATTCTGGATTGTTGCTGTATAAACAAGTACAGGAAACCTTTACATCTTAGCTTTTCACCAGTCCAACTAATTTTTTATAGCAGTACTCTGGCACGCACATTGCAAATATGTTGGCTATCGCCTTCTGCTCCAGACAGGGGTTTTATTCCTTTGTGGTTTATAAAGAGATTTGAGATATTTCAGGAGGAAAGATATCATAATCTATACCTTGCAGAATATTTGCTGTTGCTCTTCCAGTTAATACGATAGTTTATTAACTTAAGAGGCAGCAGCAAGGATGGGGAGAAAGAGGAGTGGTGGTTCAAAGCAGCAGTGCCATGTGGAGCCCAGGGCCAGACCCTGTGCTCCATGTTGGCACCCCGCTGACCCTGGGAAGTTACGCTACTTCCGTTACACAAGTTACCTACTTGAAGTCAAGGTAACTTAGATTGATTTAGAGCAGTATCTATGCTAGGGATGCTAAATTGTATTTAATCCACTAATCGACTAGTTGATAAGCAAGGGAAACTGCGGTGCTGCAGCGGGGTTAGGTCCCAGCCCCAGGAGATAACCCCACCGCGGCTCTGCCTTTGAAATGTATTAAGAGACAGCCAGTGGGGTTATTAATACATTTAAAAGGCTGGGAACCAGGCGCAAGCTGGGAATCAGCTGTCCCAGGTTGCGCCTGCTCCTGAACTGTGTGGCTCTGGGACTGGGCATGAGCCGGGAATCACCTGATTCCCAGCTCATGCCCAGTCCCCTGCTACACCTCTGCCTTCCCTTCCTCTGCAGAAACAGTGCTGGAAGGAACCAGCTTTTAAGTCGGCTCCCCCAGCACTGGCTCCTGCTCCCCCTCCCTTGCTGCCAGGGGCAGCGGGGAAAGCAACTAGTCGAGTCATGCTTGTCGGATAGTCAACTAGTTGCTTACATCCCTCGTTGATGCCAAGTTGTGTCGATAGGAGACTTTCTCCCACTGACTTTCCTCTGCTTCTCAGGGAGATGGAGTACAAAGGACAGGAGAGCACCCTGCCGTCAACTTTTCTTGTCTTCACCAGGCCTGCTAAATTTACACTGCTGCATTGATCACAGCAGTGCCAACCTAGCAGCAAGTATAAACAAGCCCTCGGCTATACCCATGGCTGCACTGGCAAGAGTATAAACAAAAGACAGAAGGCCACTAGAGGACTCACAAACTACAGGGATAAAGCCCAGGCTCACTCATTAAATATTCCACTCCTGTAATATAAAAGGATATTTTAAAATGTTATAAACGTCTTACCATTAAATTCACAATATACTACGAATGAAGTCTGAGAGATGGATTAGGACTTCCATCTGGATAATAACTCATAGGAATCACAACAGCATCTGAAATAGTGTCTGTGCTTTCTTGTATAGCAGTCTCAGGAAAAATTTCCTGCTCTGTTGTGTTAGGGACCACACGTAGTGTGCAATCTACTGTCTGCAGTCTACTGTAGGCTTGGTATTTTCAGTGTGTCATCAGCATAGGAAGCACATCTTGCCAAACGTGTGGTTAAAATCTGGTTTAAGTCTCATGCTCTTGGCATGTTCCATGCCACTTTTATCTGATAAGTTGCAACAACAGTCTGTAACGGGGTGGCAATAAAATGGCGGCGGTTTGCCAGCATTAGCCCTTGGCAGACTGCCGCCACTATATTTACTTGTGACTCTATAGGTACAGGTGATTGCAGCTTCCATTGGCTACAGTTTGCCACTGGACAATGGGAGCTGCAGGAAGTGGCACGGATTCTGATACTGCTTCCTGTAGCTCCCATTGGCCAGGAACAGCGATCTATAGCAAACAGAAGCTGCAATTGCCTGTACATGCAGCCGTGTAGATAAATATAGTGGTGGTGGCCCACCCTGGCAGACTGGATCCAGCCTATGGGCCAGTAATTGCCCACCTCTGATCTGTGACAAGCAATCCAGATTTCCATGAATTATTTAAGTCATTTCTTATTAATTCTTTCTCTTATATGAAAACTGTACAGCCAGGTGTGTTTATTTGTGGCCATTTGATCACATGATTTATTGAATTGCCCTTTGTAGACTAGAGTTTCAATCCCAAAAATAACATTTCAGGCTTCTAATTTATACTAGCACATAATGTATATGTTTACACTAATAAAAATGGTAACACCTAACAGCAATTACTAATTACCAATAGTAATCTTGTGTTGGAAGCTACCTCTATCACGACTCAATCTTGAGTTTGCATGTCTAGATAAACCTGTCCATTAATCCATTTGTGGCATGATGGTAAGAACTGATGTGACACTTGGATCCCACTTCTGACAAGGAGTTGGAACTCTGGAGATGTGAATGGCATTTCATTGTTCCTATCTGTTTAGGAACTTGCATCCTTTAAAACAGTATTCTAAATACTGGCACCATGTGCTGAACTAGTGGAATTCATACAGAATATTTCAGGCTACAGGCATCAACTGTGATCAAAAACCTACGTCCTATAAATGATCTATATGGATTAAAGGCCATGAATAATTGGCCACTTCTAAGGATGCAAGAGAGAATGTTTTGGCATGTATTTGTTAACAACCTTGATGATATTTTCCCATTCCCTCTCTTTGAGAGTTTCAGTGCCTACCACGGACAGGACTTTCATTGTTTTATAATGTTCAGATGGCCTTCATGTGCCTGATGTGAGTATCACGGCAATAACTGCTCTGGGCACATTAGGCAACCTTGGCATTTTCTAAACTGTTCTTTTTGAGAAAAGAGAGCTGGAAACAGTTATGCATGCATTAGTCCGTCCATTCACTGTAACATCATATACTTTAGTCAGAATAGGATCGTTTTTTACTTTCAAGTTGTATCCTGTTATTTGTAACTGCCAAGATTTCAGCTTATGTCCCATATATCACACCGACTGACTGTTTCCAATTCAATATCTTTAACCATCACTTCCATTGGTGAGAGTGACAGTCATCTGGATTCACATTCTGGTTAAAATTTGGATAAATTCCATTTCTCAACAGTTCAAGAATATTGCCTCTCTCTAATTGTGCTGCAGATATTATAGATACTCGGTGTTACTTGGTCACAGGATCTAGTTATGAAGAGAACCGTAAGAATCCCCAAAGGTACTTGGGAAGGCTGTCTGAGGATGGTCTCAGAGCAATCAAGGACAAATGTAAATTTTTTGGAATAAAAATTCATGGCCATGCCATTAATAAAGATGGTTTACAAAAATCACAAGACAAAGCTGAAGCTACTTTTAAGCACTCCAACCACAAAATGTGCCACAATTACATTTCTTTCTGGAGACAGTCAATTATTAGCACAGATTCTTACCTAACATACAAACACTTACATTCTCTAAAACAGGGCTACTCAACTTTGGAAGCTGCGAGTGCCACAAAGGTACTCACAGCACATGCTGAGGGTTGCAACTTAGGTGTGGTAGCATGTACATGCAAATATATATGCAAATATATGCAATTACCTTCTTTCACACTGATGAGCATGAATACAAAGATTAAGGCAAGACTACACAACGCGCAGGCCCCATTTAATTCAGTTCTGCTGATATTAATAAAATGCAATATTTACCGATTTCCACCCATATGACAGCACTTTTAATGAGCAATGACAGTCCAGGAATTTAACTACTAAAACGCATATGAACAGAAGACCATTATATTGACTACTTTTTTGTTTAGGCTCCCACCTACGGGCCGCGTACTGAGCCCTGCATAATCCAAACCGCACCGTGGGCCGCAAACAAATGGGCCGCGTTTTGAGTAGCCCTGCTCTAAACAAACACAATAAACTGAAATGGTGCTCATCCACACAAGACTTAAGACCAAAAAGTTCTTAGCATCTGAACAGGTCCTTCCACACTACAGAGACTCGTAAAGAGCAGTAAAGAATAAGTGAGGACTCAGGTTTGGACACCAGAGAGGAGGTGTGGTATTTACCCCTCAAAATGATTTGTTACAAGGAGGGGTTGAAAAGTCTCCCTTGTGCTACAAAAGCTCATTTCAGTTTATTACTGCCAATCCATAGGTAGGCCACAACTGAAACCAAACTACACATCAATGAATGATACTGACAAATGATAGAAGAAACTTTACAGAATTGGAGTCACAGCAAAAACAATGTATTATAACAGCTTCTGTGCAAAGAGCTATTCCAGATGCTTGTTATAACTATTATTGTATCTCAGTCCAATTCTAGGATCTACAAGACACCGAAAATAGGTAAAAAGAAGGCACGCTAGGTGGCATGTTTGTATCAAATAGGTTTATATTTAGGGGCTGGGAAGTGTTTTCTGGGGATGGCAAATTTGATTTGAGACACAGCACAGGTAAACACAGATGACAAACAAAACAAAGGATGCAATGTGCCTTCTGTCTTTTATAGAACAATTTTCTACAATTTTAACATTGTGTTATTTACAGTGCGCACCACTGGGAACACACTGTATCCTCTCTCCATTCTGAATATAAATATAGCAAGAGGGCTTTATTTTTTTCCAAATTATATTTTAAAGTGGCAGTCTGTACATATTTCAAAGGGTTATTTAGAAGGTGCCTTCATGGGCTCAAAACTCACTACATTTTCAAAAGCAAGTTTCGTACCAATACAGACACATGACAATATCTGGCCCCCAATCAATAAACCTTAAAATAAACCAAATATATTTGAAAATCACCAGAGCATATAGCAGTAAATACTTCATCAAAGAACTTCCGTTACAGAGCTCACAAGATTTGACTTGTTTGTTTTTAGTTTATAGTGCATTGCAATAATTTAAAATGAGTCATGTAAGTCTACCAACAACAGCCCATCATAAACTTTTGGGGGCAGAGGCCATCTTTCTGTTCTGTATTTCTATAGTGCATAGGACAATGGGGTCCTGTTCCATGACTAAGGCTGGTAGGTGCTCCCATAATACACCATAAAAGAATAATAATATTTGACATAAATCACAGGAGAAGAAATTACGAGATTTGTATCCTCATTGTGGCTCAGCCACAGAGCTATTCTGTGATTTTTGAGCAAGTCACTTGTGGCCTGTAATCTGGAGTTATGTCAGTTCCAGTCAATGGGAGTTGACACAGCATCTCACAGGACTGAGCAAAGTAGCTCTCTGTGTGTCAGAGTTCACTGACAATAACAAATAAATCACCAGTGATGCGAGGCTAAATTCATTCATGTTTACAGAAGTGTTTTAAGATCAACTGATGAGAGTTATGACAGAAGTGCACAATATTATTATTATATTGACTAAGGTGTGTATATATTGGAAAAATAAAAAAACTGCAAGCCCTTAATTAAGAGTTAAATTGTCCACACGTGTTTTCTTATTTTACAGTAATAGCCTTAAAGAACCAGTTATTTGTCTATTAGATCAGTCTGCTCAAACTAAATTAATTCTATTCCTATTAACTAATTGGTGGCCATTCAAAGCACCACATTTCCAAGAAGACTGTATACACTTATTTGGTTAAATATACGTATATTAACAATGGTAAAACCAGGAGGAAATATTAGTTTATTATCATTCACTGTAATAGATCAGATTGGAAAATATGCTTAATAGCTAAAACAATATGGCCCTCTTCTGTAATTCAAGCATGTCTCAGTGGGCCAGTCTTACATGTTCAGGGTCATCTGTCTGCTTAACAGGTTAAAATCAGTTAACCTTTTGTGTGGTGTGCTGAATTTTACTCAAAGATATTTATACTTCCCACCAGGTGGGCAATGGTCAGTTAGAAAACATTTTGTATTACAAATTCCCCATGAGCATCTCTTCATTATAATACCAACCCAGAAAATCTTTGTATATCACCCACACCATTTGGATAAAAGGGAAACATACAAATGACATTAGAAAGGTCCATGTGCAAAAAAGGTCAATTTCATTTTTCATGATTGTCTTTAAAGGAATAAAACCACTGTGATTAGAGTTTCACCGCAATTCCACCATCTTTCTCTCTACCTGCTTTAATATAATCATCGGACAATCCTTAGCAATTGAAGTGTGGCCCATACTGAATCCAAGAGCTGCCAATGACCAAATAGTAGGTTGTTAGTATTTATTTCAATTTATAAAAAACAAACATTAAAAAAAGCATGTGTACAACACTCTGGGTACTCTGCCATTCCTTAAAAACCCAAATCATGAGTAATACACAGCTGCATGCCTTTCCAAACAAGCTTTCAAATAAGAAGAACTCCTACACTACAGTGTCTCAAAGTATGCACTTTCTACTATAAATGCTAATCCTTACATGACAGAGACAATAGATGGGCCATGTTAATATCATTTTAAACCATAATAGGCTAGGGAAAACAATCTAGTTTATTTTTACAGTGAAAATAGACTGAAATGTTGTAAAATTGTTCCAAGTAATTCAAGTGTACTACGGTTTATAATTTGGAATAATGAGAGAGGGAGGTCTAGAAATCTGAGCTAGGTCACAAGTTCCTGAATGCTAATTTTGACTCTAACATTGACATGCCCCGTGGCCTTGGGCAAGTCATTTAACCTTTCAGTGGCCATTTTCCCCATCTGTAAAGTGGATAATAATAATATACAAGATTACCAACCTGACTAGAATGTTGCAAAGATTAGTTGGCTAACATTTATAAACAATATTGAAGTTTTGAAAAAGTGCTAAATAAATACAATGATTTTAGAGGATATATGCCTCCAACTATTTTTAATTAAAATTTCCATGAAAGAAATGTACTTTAAAGAGGCATTGACTTTGAATTCAAGGATAACTAAATTTTGCTGCATCCTTGACTTTCCAGATTGCTGCCAAAATAAATTATTAATTGGCACAAACCTATAGATGGAGGGCAAATGTAATGTGAGTTTGCAGTTACACAAATAAAACTCTTTATAGCAGCTCCTCTTTCCTTCCTAGCCTTTTAGCTACCAGAAATAAAAAGTAAAATACAGGAATATGAATAAAATTTTATTTATCAACTACAGAAATTTGCATCTGCACCCTCCCCACACACCTCCATTTTTTATCGCCGTCATTAATACTATGGGGTTTTTGGGAGGGGACTTGCTGGAACACTAAATTTAATCTTCCACTCAAAAAGTAAAGACCCTCCCTCCATCCCTGTTGAATTCATGACACCGTTCCAAAAAAAGCTTTCAAGTAAGCCAGATGCAGACCAGACACAGTTTGGCACAGTTAGCCCCTTGCAGGCTGCTGGTGCTTTATCTTGCAGCTCCCATTGTCTGCATATCATTATTCCCAGCCAATGGGAGCTGTGGGAAGTGGGGCGGACTGGGACATTGCTTTCTGCAGCTCCCATTGGCTACCAATGGTAATCCATGGCTGACGGGAGCTGCAAGCAGCCATGTCTACAGATGTACAAGCAAATAAAGAGCTGGTGGTTCTGCCAGGAATTAATCCTGGCAAACTGTGCCCAGCCCATTGGCTGCTTATTGCCCACCCCTGGCATATACCCAGTTAGAAAACAGTATTTCTATTCTTCCCGGAAGGTTGCGACTATATATTTCAAATCCAGAAATCTAACACACAACAAATATTGGATGGGAAACAGGGAGTGAGAGAACTGCTAGCTAGTGACACAGCTCAACCCACCTTGCTCCAGACTGGCTCTTTGGCAAGCTCATTGCTGAAGACTCCAACCCTGCAAGTGGGACCAGCCTAAAATGATAATGTGTCATTTTAACACGCCGATCTTGAAGAGGCTACAATCTACACCCCTGATCCTGGAATGAGTATCAGCTGGGCAAGTTGCTGTGCTCATGTGGAGGCATCCCTGTAAAAGGATTCCACTACAGGACCAGGGCCAAAGTTCAGAGCTGACACAATAAACAGAGGGTTATAGATGGACAGAAAAAGTGTAACTGGGGCTACGTCTAGACTGCAGGCTTCTTTTGGAAGAAGCTTTTCCAGATGAGATCTTCTGAAAAAACTTCTTTCAAAAGAGAGCGTCCACACAGCAAAAGCATAATGAAAAAAGTGATCTGCTTTTTCGAAAGATAGCGTCCACATTGATTGGATGCTACTTCGCATTTCAGTTATGATTGCTGTGGGTGGAATGGCCACCAAGGCACCTGTGCTTTTTCCCCTGAAGCCTCTTCTTTTGAAAAAAAACCCTCTTCCTCGCACGCCTTTTCCCGAAAGAGCTCTTTCGGAAAAAGGCTTCTTCCTCGTAGAAAGAGGTTTACCATTGTCGGGAAAAAACCCTGCATTCTTTCGACTTTCTGTGGAAAGAATGCAATTGCAGTGTGGATGTAAGTATAGTTTTTCTGGAAAAACTGCAGTGTAGACATACCTTGGGAGATAATATGGCTCCTCAGTCAGGCAAGTATTATGTGCTTCACCAAGCTTCAGTTGTCGAATGACATTTACAGAATCAGTAGCAATCAATTACTGACTTCTCCTACAACTGTAACTTTTTGTCCTAACAAGGTTACAGGATTGCACAAAGAAATCAGAAGCTCACATTGTGTCTATCTTTGGATGAATCACATCACCTTTTACGGCTGTCTTACACAGAGGGCTTGTACTATAGAAATGAATGCAAAAACAATTTTGTAAGATAAGGAGTATGAACAAAACTAAGACTCAGCAGTGCCAGACCACGCACAGGTGTTGTACAATGGGATGAGTGGCAATGGGGAGTATACATTCTCATCAGCAAGCACAGCCACTTCCCCTTTTAGTACCCTGCTGGAAGAGTGGATGGTTGAGGTAGGGAGAGCACAGGATACTGGGTGCAGAGCATGCACTCCTGAAGGAGAATTCTGGGGCAGATAACTGGAATTTCTCCAAGGTTCTCACTGTAGCTCAGCTTTTTTGCACCTCTTTCAGCAGAGACTCAAAAAGCGGCATTTGCAGAGTTCTGTTATGATTGTTTTTCATGATCACTGTATCAAATGTGCTATTTTCTTTCCTAACTGCCAGCAAAGAAACTAGGAACTGAGAATCAGTTTGGGTCCTTTCATTTTTGTGTATCATCATCAGTGATAAAGATTCTCTAGGGCCAAATTAGGCTCTCAGCAGCAACAGCTCAACAGTATTGTCATTGGTGAATCTGCATAGGTGTAGCTGTCTGGACTTTAGCAAACAACCCTACTGATGAACAAGAAGAATTATGATCCAGCTCACCGTCTCTTGGCTGTGTTGGCTCTACATGGCTTATAGTCATAAAAAGTCACTGATGTTGTCCATGCTGATTTTGAATAGATAAAAGGTGCATGTCTGATGAGAGAGAGAGTATGGCATTGGTAGTCACTTTTCGAAGGACAGAGCACATTAGCAACCGTAATGTCACACTTATTTCTACCATAATGAAGCACCCTTTATATAGGACATGGAATAATAGTTTATTTAAATGATTAAAATCACAGTAATAACATTTAAAAATAAAATCTTTAAGTAAGTAAAGCACACAACTCCTTTTTAAAAAAAAATTACTAACATCTTTAAACAAGTTTAAAATAATTCAAAATTATTTCATCCACTTTTTATGGAAGCCACACAATTTCAAATCTAGTTTAACTAAATAGGAGAAAGGTACACCTTAACGTCACTTTCCCATGCCCTAGGGTTCCACAAAATCCAGTCACATCTGCAGCATCTACCACGATCAACCACATCTTGTTCAGTCTTTAAGCTTCTCTAAAGTTTGCCCCCTTTATGGCCCAACTAATATAATGGATTGCCAATTGAAAGAGCAGGCAATGAGAACTCCAACAAACAATCTGGAATTAAGTCCCGAGTTTCCCTTCAACATTCTAAGGACACGTCTACACAGCATGCTTACTTTGGAATAAGCTATTTAGGAAGAAATACTACAAAATAGCTTATTTTGAAATAGTGCATCTACACAGCAAATGCCCATAGAAATAGCGCTGAGCTATTCTGAAATAGAGCGTCAACACTCATTGGACACTGAAGCACATTTAAGGCCACCTGGAACCACTTCAGTCAGGGCATCGGGACAGCAGTCACTTCCTAGAACTGTTGACTGAAGCTAGCTGAGGCTTGTGCTTAAAGAGACTACCCTGTACAGAGGTGTGTCAGACTCTTCACCTTTGCCTACCTCCTTGAGGGGTAGCAAAGCCTTTTCTTTGCCTGCTGTGGTTTCCCTTGTGGACACCTCAGCATTCCTGTCATGGAGCTGGACCTCCCTCTGAGCAGTTGATGGCTCTTATCTGTCTTAGTGCCCCTCCTGCTGGAGTTTCTGCAGGCTGCCTTCCTGGCCCTGCAGGAACAGGACCCCCCAGCTCCTTGTGGGGCACCTCCTCACTTTTTTCTGGGCAGAGCTGTGTGAGTGACTCGCCCCTGCCCTCTGGCAATGAGACACTCACATGAGACCCACCATCACCCTCCAGATGTGGATTGCTATTCTCATCTGGAAGCTCACCATGCTGGACAGCTACTGCTCCGTCGAAAACCAGTTTGGCCTGGGGAGGTTGACCTTCGGGGCCCTTGTCATGCAGGAATGGTGCTCTTGTGCTTTTCTCCCAGGAGGCTGGTGAACTGAATGGATAGAGTAGGGTTTCCCAGGAAAGGGGTGTGTGTGTGTGTAATGCTCCCCTCTGGAAGGTTTTTCATTCCCGCCTTCGCAAAGCCCTGAGAGTGAATGGGGCAAGTTGGAGTTGCTCCTGCTGTGTGTAGAGGGGGGGAGAGGAGGAGGATGTTGGGCTCAGGGGCCTCCTGAGGACCCTGGCAACCCTGTGATTCTTTGTTTGTTTGTCTCCTTCTACAAGTGGTATGAGCCATCAACACCGTCCTGCTGCACAGAGGCATCAACCTGGGTGATGAGAACCCCATCATCGCTGGCTTTGCCGCCATGGGCTTCCCCAACTGCCTAGAGGGCGATTGATGGCACCCATCCAAGCCCTCGATCACCAGGCATCTGAGAACATCAACTGGATGGTCCTGCAGGCCCTCATTGACCACCGCAGCCAGTTCACAGACATCTACATTGCGTGGTCAAGGAAAGCGCGGTTCCACATGTCTTTCGAAACTCCAGCCTCTTCCAGAAGCTGCCCACTGGCACTTTTCCCCCAACCGCACCATCAAGGTCAGGGATGTGGACATGCCAATCTGTATTGTAGGGGACGCAGCCTACTCTCTGCTCCCCTGGACCAAACCATGGGATGCTTCAGTGCCATACTCAGAAGGGCCCGTATGGTTGGGTGTCTCAAGGGGAGGTTCCAGTGCCTCCTCACTTGGCTGGACCTCGGTGAGCAGAATGTCCCCCAGGTGGTGGCAGCATGTTGTGTCTGTCACAATATTGTGAGTATTTAGAAAGGCAAGGAGGAGACATTCCTGCCAGGGTGGGGGGAGGGGAGTAGAGGCCGATCAGATTGGCAGGGAATTTAAACAGCCATGCACAGCTGCTATCCATCAAGCCCATCAGGGGGCTTTGTGTACGTGTGAGGCCCTGAGGGAGAGTTTCATACAAGGACCTCAGTGACACTCTCTCCTGGGCCTCCCCACAAGGGGTCTGCCCATTACCTCTCTGTGCCTTTCCTCCCACACCCCTTCTTACCTTCCTCCCCTCCCCTGCACAGACAATAAAGTACACTTTTGGCTTGGGAACAAGAAATTCTGTTGGTTTTTTATTGGGTTGAATGTAACTGGGGAGGGACTAGGGGAAGGAGGGGAGGAGGAGACTCAGGGCTGGGAGTGGCACCTGTGTCAGGTGGTTGCACCACCTCTTGTGCAGGGCCCTCAGCAAGATCAAAGGCAACTATACAGCACAAACAGAACTTGAACGCTTGTAAACGGTTAATTGTAGCTATTCAGCAAATTATGTCTAAATATTATGTTTATTATACCTTGTACAAAAATGGTAGGGTTCTTTATCAAAGCCATCCATTGAACAGTCTGTTTTCATCACTAACGCTCCCCTTTCATATATGACTACGTTGGCTGGAGTCAGGTTTACCGAGTATACACAGCAGCAGTGTTTCCTGCGTGCTTGTGCAGCTGCTCAGGAGATATTCCAATGTTGCTCAGCTGATTAACAGAGCAGCCACAGCTAGGTTATGTGTTTATATTGGTGGTGCACATCCGCACATGCCTTGGTGCTCATAAAAAGGCATTTCACACATGGATGGAAAGGACTAGAAGGAACATGGAACAGCGAGAGTGGTCAAACTTTTGGGGGTTCAGAGATTGTACAAGGGACAGGGTTGGGGACTCTTATCCAGCCCTCGGTTCCTCACCCTCTGACCACCCCCCAGGACTCCCCTGCCACCTTACTGTGTTGCTCAGCACCTGAGCACTGTGTTAGGTGATGCAGCAAGCTGAAGCTGTGGAGATGGGGTCAGGGGTTATAAGGGAAAAGGATGGGGTCTAGCCTTCCCAGCGGGAGTCGGACAGAAGATCCAACATGCTGGATGTGTGCCTGGGCCATAGTTTGGGGTTCCCTGATATGTAGAAATTGTTAGAAAAAATTATAATCAGGAATAATAAGTTAGAAAGTTTGCGTGATGGACTGAATAGAGACATTGGGAAGTTGTGTTGGATTAGATGTGTATTCTATCAATTGGTGTTACTGTTAAATTGGAATTATTAAAAAGAAAATGTCACTGTAGTTTTAAAGTAATGACTAAAGGATTAGTAATCTATTCTCTACCACCCAAAGAAAACAAAAGACAGTCATCAAAATGCAACTCGCACAGATTTGTAAATTTCACGGTGAAATTTACATGGTAGTCTGGTGTTAATAGGATACTCAAAAAGTTAACTAAGAAATATCCTATAGGGTTCATTAACAAAAGTATTCAGAATTCGGTTTTGCCTTTTTTCAATTATTATTTTAGGTTCTATTTGGTTAGGTTTAGACTATACAATACAAAACAGAATGAAAACACCGATAGCTACATGAATTATTGGTGGCATTAGTTCAGCTCTAGTGAAGAGCAGTTTCATTTATCAAAGAGAACTTAAAGCCAATGGATACAGATCAAATGGTATAGGTGATCTTATTAGCTTTATAATAACTGACATGTAAAGCCCTAATGCAGAACTGAGTGGAACACTTCTGACTGTTTTAAGTGGCTCGGCATTTTCCTTTCACTGTAAGGAAAATCATATAAAAGAGATCTTTGATTCTTGCCAAGATATAGCTAAATCCCCCCCAACCTTTAGAAACATATTTCAAACTTTTGATACCTTATCAAGAGAAACAAAAAAGAACTATCTGAGTTTTTATGACATACAACATCAAGAAGCCATGTCCTGCATGATTACTTTCTCCCTAAATCGATTTAAAAGTATAATTGAAATGATCTGAGATTGAGGCTCAATCTCAATGCTGTTAATAATCAGTAACAGCAATTGGGACAAACCACAACAGAAATCCTACACTTAAACACTGGTAGCAAATACAACATCAACACTGGAACCCAAACAGTGCTAACTGCATAGCAGCGTTAGGAATTCTTCTCTTCATCATCATAAAGGAAAGAACACTCAACTTTTTGTGCTGTCTCAATCAAAGCAGCATACAGTTCCTCCACTGCAAAGCCCTAGAGGCGCAAAATGTAAACAAACTAAAACTTCCTTGACTTCAGCATAACACTAGTGCCAGAGGTCAGCCTCACTTGCCACAGTATACTGAAGTAACCATTCTCACTAAAAACCAAAGAATGCTCAAGGTACTAGCACTGTCTATACTAAATAACATGTGACACACCAATTTATGAGTCACTGGCAAAGAACAAATCTAAAAATGAAGCTGGTCTTCTACATATTCCTCAGCAAAGCTACCACAACTAGGGATGTAAGCAACTAGTTGACTATCCGATAAGAATAAGCTTATCAGATTGTTGAGTAGTGACTCGACTAGTTGCTTCCTTCCCCCTCCCCCGCTGCCTCTATCAGAGACAGTGGGGGGGGGACGCAGGAACCGGTGTTGGGGGGAGCTGGCTTAAAAGCCGGTTCCCCTCAGCCCTGTCTCTGCGGGGGGCAGGGGAGGCAGAGGCTCAGCAGGGAAATGGTGCGAGAGGGGACTGAAACAGTCTCTGCTCACGCTGGGTTCCGAATGCGACGCTTCAGCCTTTGAAATGTAGCCTGATTGGGTTCTTGCTATATTTCAAAAGCAGAAGTGCAGCAGGGAGCATGGGGCAAGTGAGGACTCTTGGGGTACATCTACACAGCAGGGCTAAACTCGAAAGGAGCTACGCTAATTGCATAGCTTAAGTCGAAATAGCCTACTTCGAATTTGGGCACGATATCACAGCTCTTACTTTAAAACAGAGCACTCTTCCTCCGACTTCCCTTACTCCTTGTACAATGAGGCTTACAGGAGTCGGAGTAAGCAGTCCTCCGGCAGGACGTTATTTCGACATTAACGCACTATTTTATTCCGAAATAACGCTTCTGCGTAGACATAGCCAAGCAGTCACCACTCGCCTCGTGTTCTGACTGTGGCACTTCAAAGGCTGAATTGCCGCAGTCGGAACACACTTGCCCTTTTGCCTTTTAAATCTAATAAGAGCCTGCAGGTGGCTCTTACTACATTTAAAAGGCTGAGGTGCAGCTGGAATAGGAAGTGCCTCACTTCCCCCTTATCGACTAATGCAGTAGTCGATGGAAATTCTATCGGCTAGTCGATTAGCTAATTAATCGAAATTTAACGTCCCTAATCACACCACTACTTCCTCACAGTGTACCGTGAAACCCAAGGCAGACTCTTACTAAATATGGTATTAGTTTATGGTCCATAACCTGGAATTGGAAATTGAGAGACTCATAGAATAATGCAACCACGGAAGAATGACTTTAAGACTTATGCAGCAAACCACAGACTGAAGCAGACTTTTTCTGTCCCCATATCCAAAGTATGAGAGAATACAAAGTGATACAATATATCCGCAAATTACCCAAGGAACAGAGATTTAATACTGAAAAGTGACAAAGAAAAATGCATCATTTTTGGAGGAGACTAAGAAGTTGGCAGAGATACCATCACACTTCTCACAAAATCAGGAAAGGCAACAACTAAAGACAGGGAATAAAACACTGAGAACCCTGGGGGTATCACTTACTCTTCCTCTGATAAATACCCACAGTCTCTCGCCTTTTGATAGTTTGGCAGCACTTGCCTTTAGAATACAAATGTTTTCAAAAACTGATTTGAATTGAATTTTCCTTCCCCTATCTCTGCCTCCTACTCTTTTAACTGCAGCTCAATCAGACTTCCTCCACTCAACATTACTGACCTAATTGCTGCTACTGATCCTCTTCCTCCATCCCTCAGGGACCAATTGGTACATCTGCTCTGACTGCCCTTGCTTTTGCTACTTTGACCTTGAGCCAACCTTAGCTTTATTATATTTAAAAACATATTTTTATTCATCTCCATTATTCATTTGAATGATATGATATGATTGATATAAAACAAACCCCATGCACAAGGACTCTACTTAATCCTGGAGATCTGTTTGGGGAGATTCCTTTGTAAATTTGGGGCTTATTATAGTATATCAATAAACAGTTTTTAAATTGTGCTTTATGCACTTAAGCCTACAACAGATCTTTCAGAAATAATTGGGCCTATCACCAAGCAGGTAATTAGCAAAAACATATTGATATCCACAGTAAAAAAAAAAATCAATTAAAAGTAACTATGTTTAGTTAGTTTGAAATGTTGATTTTTTTTCTACTTCACCTCCATATGTTGGCTAATTAGCTCCAAATTCTAGGTTTTAAATAAAAACTACCTCTAGTTTTCTGACCTTTAAATAAAGAGAATGGTGGTGGAGGAATGGAGAAAAATGGAAGAATAGTAAAATTATGGTGTATGCTTTTTAACCGAGAAATGTCCAAAGCAATGTTTTATGAAAACTAGCCTGAGAAAGGGCTTCACAGAATAGGAACTTGGATACCAAGTTTAACCTAAAGCTTTTATCATGGCTGAATTTTAATCTTGGTAAAGAAAGGACTTAAAAAGGGATGCAACTTTCAATGCAGAAGTGTAAACAAAATCCACTGCACTAAATTAAATTAAATTACCTGAATTAAAACTATCTGATTTTGTTTTCCCTGTTCTTCAGTGAACCTCTTAAAATTAGAAGTAATTTACATTTGAGGTTCACAAATTTGTAGAAGGAAATAATTAAGTTTTAAATAGCTAGAAACCTTTGATTTTTCTGTTCATGGAATAGAATGGTGCAAGTGAAATAGCTATAGGTTCTGGTTTTTTCCTTCTCTTTCCCTCCCCATATCCTCTTTTTCTGCTATTTATTTGTACCTCCACTCATCTGAAGAAGTGGGTTGTGCCCACAAAAGCTTATGCCACCATCTACATTTTTGTTAGTTTTTGAGGAACTGCAGAACTATTTGTTTTTTTAAAGTTTGCTCTGTTCTGTGTTATCCAAAATTGCAGTGTTGATTCAGAATAAAGGGACCAACTCTTTTTCTAAGCCAATTAAAAGATTAATGTTTCATGATGCTTAGTCTGAAATTGGACATTTCCTGTATATTATAATGTCAAAGCAAATTCATGTTAGTTCTCCCCTGGAACCAGTCTCATATCCTGAAGGCACACGAGACAAACAAGGGTTCTTCCCATTTCATTAATTTTCATTTTTCTATACATAAGGATCTGTTAAAAACATTTACCATTTCATAAGATTAGTGGAATTATAGATTTCAAGACCAAATCAAGTCTGGCCTCCATGGACTATAGGACTCTTTAATTAATCACTGCTTCAAGTCCAATTGATGAGATTGAACTAGAGAATTTTATAGAAAATCATACAATCTTGATTTTAAGATATCCAGCAATAGAAAAACCTACAAACCTTAGTTAATTGTCCCAGTGGTTAATTATTCTCACTGTTAAAAATGTGCACCTTACTTTCAGATTATATTTATCTAACTTTACCTTCTAGACATTGGATCTTGTTACACCTTTTGTCAGCTAGATTGAAGAGCCACCTTTACAAATTTCAGTTCCTCACATATGTATCTATAGACCAGGGGTGAGCAATAATTTAGGAAGGGCGACCACTTCACAAATTTCAGAAATGGCTGTGGGCCAACCAGGAAGAGGCGTGGCCTCAGGCGGAAAGGGCGGGGCCTGGGTGGAAGGGCCAAGGAGGAGAACTACCCTGTCGGGAGCTTTACCCTGGGGTTCCTGCGCCCTGACTTCTGGCCAAAGGAAGGGACCTGGAGCAGATGGGAGGGTGTAGCGGGCTAGCCTCCTACCAGAGTTGTCTAGGATGGAGGCTTAGAATTCACATAATATGGTTGGCAGCTCCTGGCCCCACTGCTAACCTCTTGCCTGGCAGCCACCCAGCAGGCACAAGCCCTTTGAATAGAAGCAGTTGCAAGGGCTCTCGCCTCCCGGGCAGCTCCCAGGCAATGGGCCTGGGGGACCGAGAGCTGCAAGCCCTTTCAATTGCTTCTGTTTAAAGGGCTTGCACCTGCTGGTTGGCTGCCAGGCAACACAGCTGCTCAGCAAATGTGAGCCCTTTAAATAGAAGCAATTGAAAGGGCTCACACATCTCCGACTCCCAGGCAACGCGCTAGGGCAGGGGTCAGCAACCTTTCAGAGGTGGTGTGTCGAGATTTGATTTATTCACCTCTGTGTATGGGTCTGAGTGCCTGTGATACTTTTTAAAGTCAATAATACTCCTACTTACAGCAGCTTCATTAATAAATAAATTAAGATGCAGACCTTACCTTTTAGTGCAGGGGTCAGCAACCTTACAGAAGTGGCAAACCGAGATTTAACTTATTCATGGATTTGTGTGCCGGGGGAAGGAGGGAGAGGGGGCAAGGGCAGGCTGGGTACAGTGACCTTATTTTCAGAACCAGCTGCAGCTAGTAAGAAAGGTTTAATTTAAATTATGAAACAGATTAAGTGTTTTAATTTTCTCATGTCAGTTTATCAAACTCCATTTTAAATAAAGTAAAATATTAATTTACGTCCAACACAAAAGGTTCCCGGGTTTTCTTTATTTATGGCAGGGATGGGGAACCCTTTTTGGGTCAAAGGTGATCAACCACAGAAAAATCAATCGGGGACCACACAAATGAGAAGCAAAAAAACTCCTCCAAAACACCCCAATGCTCAATGACATGGCCCCACCTGAGACATCTCACTACTCTGGTGCCCCAATTGAGGGTTGGCTCCAAAGGACAGAGGTCCCGTTGCCACAGCCACACAGTCCAGAGCTGTCCCTGGAGGCTGAGGTGCCATTGCCATGTAGTCAGGTCCGGAGACCGGAGGCACCACTGCCATGGCCTTGTGGCCCAGGGCCGGCCCCAGAGGCTGTAGGTGCCGCTGCCATGGCCATGTGGCCAGAAGAACCACTGCCACAGCCACGCAGACCAGGTCCAGCCCCGGAGACTGCCACGGCCCTGTGGCCTGGGGCTGGCATAAGAGGCTAGAGGCACCACTGCTGCAGTCATGTAGTCCAAGGCCGGACCTGGAACGCATGGCCCAGGTGTCACTGAGGACCCTCAGACCCAGCGCTACCTCCTCTCACTGCAGCCTAATCTGCTGCAGGGAGGAGGGAGTGCTCTCCAGTGGCTGCGCACGGTACGCGGGGTGGGGCTGAGCCTCCACTTGCCTCTGGGAGCCACAGGTTACTGACCCCTGAGTTAGGGGACAGGGCCTAGAACTGCCTCAAGGTCCGGATCCACCCTGCAATGAGGCTTTTGCCTACCCTTGTTATAGACTCTGATCAAGTCTGCCCTTAAACTTCTCTTTGATATGCTAAACAGATCAAACTCCTTGAAACTCTCACTATAAAGGCACATTTTTCAACCATTTAATCATTCTTGTGAATCTTCACTGAACCCTCTCCAAAGTATAATATATTGAAATGTGAACAATAGAACTGGACACAGTGTTCCAGTAATGATCATACCCATGCCAAATACAAAGGTAATAAAAGAAGATCCCTACTCCTCTTTAATATTCCCGTCTATACATCCAAAGATGCATTACTCTTTTAGCCATGGTATTGCCTTGTGAGCTCATGTTTAGCTATTTAAGATATACAAATTACAATGTTGAATTCCTTAGTGAAACTACATGCCTATTCCTGGGTTTCCAGGCCCTGCCAGGTCTTTGTTGGTTTTGACAGAGTATGAAACGGCTTGATGCAGACTTTCCTCCAGAGAGGAAAGCTAGTCACTCAGCAAATCCGAGTTTCTCAATTCAGCTCTCCTCAGGCCACACCGTGGCAAATAAAAACTAAAGCAAGCTGGGATTTTCAAAAGCACTCATCATTAAATTAGTAACTCTGTTCCCACTTACGTAAATGGGAGTTTTATTACATATTTCAAGGAAAGCACAAGTCAGCCAATGTTAAGCATGTCTGAAAAATTGTACCATAAAGTTATACGAGTGGAAGGGGGAAAAGGGTATTTTAATTCAATGCCATTTCTACACTATCCTTATTTCTCCCCAAAAACTCTCACTACTGCTATTACCAGTGCAGGAAAAGCTCTAGTGCAGATGAGGTATCAACTTTTTAATAGTCACTGTGTCATACAGACCCATTCACACCTGGTTTTGATGTTTGAGAAATTAAAATACCAGCAGGCTAGTCTTATGAGTCCTACCACCATTGCAATCACAGGCAAGTCACAGAGGGTACGTCTACACTACAACGTTAATTTGAACTAACTTAGTTCAAATTAGTTAATTCGAACTAAGCTAATTCGAACTAACGCGTCTAGAACTAAAAACTAGTTTAAGTGGACCCTGAACCGGGCTTAAGGATGTCCGGAAGCAGTGCCGGCAGGGCATCAGAGGAACCCGACCCCCACCCCGGACAGACAGTTCTCAGGGGTGCCCCGCTTGCAAAGCAGTCCTGGCTTGGAGTGCCCGGAGTACCCACACTGGGCACATCACAGCACTCGGCCATCAGACCGGCTGCACTTGCTGCAGGCTGCCATCTGGGGAGAGAGGGCAACTGGGGGGCTGCAGGAGAGCTTCCACCCCCAGAAGCCTGCAGAGCCAGCCCAGTCCTCCCCATCGGGGGCTCGTGCCCCATTCCTCCCTCACCTCCTTCCACTTACCCTTCCCTAGCCCCTTTTCTTGATGTACAAAATAAAGGACAATCGTGTTCAAAAATGGAATCTGTCTTTATTGAACAAAACTGGGGGAGACTGGGAAAAGGAGGTGGGAGAGGGGAAGAGAGAGGCTGGGAGAGGGGAGGGCAACTAACATGATCAGGGGTTGGGAACAGGTCCCATATGAAGAGAGGCTAAAGAGACTGGGACTTTTCAGCTTAGAAAAGAGGAGACGGAGGGGGGACAGGATAGAGGTCTCTAAAAGCAGGAGTTGGGTGGAGAGGGTGCATACAGAAAAGTTCTTCATTAGTTCCCATAAAGAAGGACTAGAGAACACCAAAGGAAAGGAATGGGTAGCAGGCTTCAAACTAGTAACAGAAAGTTGTTCTTCACAAAGCAAAGAGTCAATCTGTGGAACTCCTTGCTGCAGGAGGCTGTGAAGGCTAGAACTAGAACAGAGTTTAAAGGGACGTGAGATCAAGTCATGGAGGTTGGGTCCATGGAGAGCTATTAGCCAGGGAGTAGGAGTGGTGTCCCTGCCCAAGGTTTGTGGAAGGCTGGAGAGGGATGGCACGAGACAAATGGCTTGGTCACTGTCTTCGGTCCATCCCCTCCAAGGTTCCTAGGGTTGGCCGCTGTTGGCAGACAGGCTACTGGGCTAGATGGACCTTTGGTCTGACCCAGGACGGCCATTGTAAGCTCAGGGCTCAGGGTCGGGGGTCTCAGTGGACCCCCTTGATTTTCATGCACACCTGCTCCTGGGTGGCCAGGCTGGCAGCTCTCCTGCCCTAGACGGACACTTTCCTGTGCCTAGTGCGGAGATCGTGGATGAAGTCTACGATGTCCGCAATAGCCCAGGCGGGTGCCTGCCTCTTGCGGTCCCGGGCAAGCTCCCGGGAGCCGCCAGCCTGGTCCCGGGAAGAGGGGGAGGGCTGGGAGGCATCGGGTGGCTGGCTCGATCCGTGCCAGGTGCAGGGTCTGCTGGCTGGGTGCTGGCAGGCTTGCACTTGGCACGGGCACCGTAGCCAGCCTGTGCCCCTTTAAGGGCAGGGGGGCAATAGAGTTTCCCTGGTGTTGGCCAGAGTGGCCACCAGGGAAACCTAGGGAGGGCTAGCCTCCCACTAGTTCGAATTAAAGGGCTACACACCCCTTAATTCGAACTAGCTAGTTCGAACTAGGCTTAATCCTCGTAAAATGAGGATTACCTAGTTCGAACTAAGCGCTCCGCTAGTTCGAATTAAGTTCGAACTAGCGAAGCGCTAGTGTAGCGCCTATGAAAGTTAGTTCGAACTAACGTCCGTTAGTTTGAACTAACTCTGTAGTGTAGACATACCCATAGAGAGTAGCAGTGACCTGGGGCTGAGGTAGACCGTGATACTGTCTCACAATCAATAAAATAATGTTATGAACAAACCAAGTTGATTACATTTTACCCAACATTTTTAAAACTATTACATACTTTGACAAACGTAGACACAAATAATAACTATGTGGATTGATACGGATACATTGGAACTAATTCATTATCTGAAGGTTTAAAAAGAGGCAGTTAATTCATAGCATTTTCTACTGCAAGTAGCTGATTCAATGGATAACCAGTTTCAATTTTGTTGCGGGGGAGAGGGCATACATGAAGACGTGCACATGTGTACACTTGTAACCAGTTTAGTAAATCTATTCAGGAGCGCCTAAATATATATCATTCTTTTAGTGCCACTTGTCACAGTAACTCACCATATCCTAAAAGGGGCTTTGTACCTTAGTACCAAAATACAGGAGGGGTAGAAAACTGCTGAGAGGAATCCTGACTTCAGTGAAGCCAGTGGAAGACTTGCCATTGACTTCAATGGAGCCAGGATTTCACCAATAATCTCTGAAGATTATATATTATAGTATAAACTCTTCAGAGTGGATTTCTGTTAGGGAAGTTAGATAGCGTGTAATTGAAAATTCGGGTAACCGCATGACATTTCAGTGGTTACATGACTATTTGATAGTCTCCAGGAGCAGGGCCAGGAGCCAATGCATGCCAGCCCCACTCTTGAGGAACCCCCTGCCGTCCCACACTGCTGCCTCTGTATTAGAAGCAGCAGCACAGGGTAATAGGCAGGAGCCAATCTATGAGAGGATCCAGTTTAAAAAGCAGATTCCTGAGCAGACCAGCTGTGCAGGCTGGCACAACCCATGTTCACAGGGGTCCGAGCTCCCCATGGACAGTGGCTGCTTTGTGGCAGCTTCCCCAGCCCACCACCTACTCCCCACACTAAGTGCCTCTGCACTACGGAGTTGGTGCTGGAGGAGAACTGGCTTTGCTCCCTTCATTACCACCTGCCTGTTCCCCTGTCTCCCTCGGGAGGAGGCAGCAAGGCGGGGGGGGGGGGGGAGACAGGAAGAGGCAGGTCCACAGAGCTGCCACACGTGAGGAGCTTGCTTACAAACTGCCTCCCTGCGTGTATCAGTTCCGGGGGAAGTGGGGAGAGAAGGAGAGTTGGATCCAGTGCTCGTGGGAAGCCGGCTTTTAAACCAATTTCTCATGGGAACCCACTCCCCGTCTCCTCTTGCTGCCTCTGATACAGATGCAGCGGGGGGAGGAAGGGTGTTCGTGTGTGTGCATGTAGTCAACAAGATTAACGAATAAACTCAGGCTTATCGGTTAATCGTGTTGTTGTCCACACATTGACATCCCTAATTTCTACGCTTCTTGCCCATGGATATATCTATAAGTCATACTGATATCAATTTTCCGCATCTCTTCTGTAAAGCCACACTTTATTATGACAGTGTAAAACAGGATTTTCCTTTAAATATGTGAACCCTTAATTGAAACCTAAAGTCGATAACACTTCTCTCTAAATTTCAGCACATGATTTTTTTTAAAAAAAGATTGATTGGAATAATTAAATAAACCCAGACAGATGAGACTGTTAGAGGGAGAAAAAGATTGTTTTAAATTTCCTTGATCAGAGAGGCACAGCCCTGTTATAAAAGAGGGCTCATAAAATTGATTACTCTGTTTATTAGGTCTGCAAGGAGACTAGATAAAAAGGAAATTAATTTGAATTTGTGTATGCACCAGTTGAGCTGAGCTTACTTAAATTGATTTAAGCAGACTGTAAATACAATTGATGTTTACAGAGCTTTGGCACATTTGCTAATTTACTCTGTATGCTATATAGTAACCACAACAAAACTTTAACCACATTAATTATTTAAGGATACAAATTAAAAATGCAGTGTTTTATTACAGTGAATACATTATTTGCATTCAACCCCCATTTTGTTTCTCAGTAGATAACAGCTACAGCACCCTAAACCTCCGCCTTTTAATCAGAGATCATAAAAGGAATCAGAAAATGTAAAATTAGGTTCTCTTTATAGAGGAGAGGTCTGAATGTAATGTTACTCTTGTGATGGGAATCAGTTTCTCCAGGCCTACCAGTCCAAACCATAACCTGCCACTAGCTAGCCCAGCTCGCTCAGTTCTACCCTGTACTATTTCACTTGACCAAGTCACTGTAATCACCTTTATGAAATAAAAGACTTAAGAGTAGGATACTTCATCATGAAGTTCAGTGAATTTGGACAGAGAAGTATATAATTTCACGTGCAGATACAAGTAGCTTGTTAAATAGAACAATTTTGTTTTTTAAAGTGGCATATTTTTTACAAGAGCTGTATACTTGGATTGTAAAGATCCAGACATAGATTTTGGGTATGTAAGTGCAAGGGAGGAATTCAAAAAGTAATAGGTTTTTTGTTCAGAGATAAAAATACAATTCTGGTGTTATCATTTATCAACTTGTATTCAATAATTACTATCTTCAACTACCTTGTGAGGATTTTCATCTGATGTTTGATTTATGGCTTTTACCTTACTTGCAATGCAACTGTAAAGAAAACAATCATAGAATCATAGAATCATAGGACTGGAAGAGATCTCAGGAGGTCATCAAATCCAGCCCCTTTTCCAAAGCAGGACCAACCCTAACTAAACCATCCTATATTCCTTTTTTTTAAATCAAATTAGTTATAATAGTGAGATTTAAGAGTAAGGCCCTACCAAATTCATTTTTTAATCCTTTTTGGTCAATTTCATGGTCACAGGATTTTAAAAATTATAAAGTTCACGATTTCAGATATTTACATCTGAAGTTTCATGATGTAACTGTAGGGATCCTCGTCCACAGGGTTTTGGGGGAATTTCAAGACTTTTGTAGGGGGCAGCCAGAGAACACCAATGGCTGATCAGGAGCCCAAGGTAGTGTTACCGCCATCAGCATTTAGAAGTAAGAATGGTTTGGTATAAAATTGCCACCCTTATTGCTGCATTGCTGTGTTTAGACCTGGGCCTTCAGCCAGCAGCCTCCCTCTCTAGATACCCAGATCTGAAGGTAGCACAGAAGGGTGGTAATACTGCAACCTCCCTATAACAATTTTGTAACCACCCTACAATCTCCTTCTGGATCAGGACCCCCCCACTTCCTGCCCCCACCGTTTGAGCTGACCTCCACCTCCCCAGTTTGAGCTGATCTTCACCATGATATCTGTATAGTACAGAGTAAAAATACACAAAAACAGATTTCATGGTTTATGACACATTTTACGTGGCCATGAATATGGTAGGTCCCTACTTAATGTACAGTAATCTATATGAATGTTCGAAAGCTTCAAGGGGTAGCCGAGTTAGTCTGTACGGGATAAACTCCGGTTATCTGAAGAAGTGGGCTGTGCCCACGAAAGCTCATGATACCATCTACATGTTTCGTTAGACTATATGAATGTGTTATGTATCTGTATAGGTACTGTATATTTGTACACACGCTCACACACAGAGTATGTATGCATACTTGGACTGTGTAGTAGTATGATCAGCATCATGTTCTTCCATTAAAATAGGCAGCTGAGATAGCGTTCATTCATAGGAAAGTCTGTTCCTCTGGCATAATTTTCACATTACTGAATTTATATGTAGGCCCACCTACTCAATCACAAGTACCTCTTTAACAGAATCCATATTTCAGACCCTTACATTTAGATCATACACTCTTTTGCCTTCCTGTTCTCTTTCCTGGTCCCCTCCCCTTAATAGTTCTGCAAATCAGGTCAGTTTACAAAACATATTATGTAAAGACAGATGAACATGACTAATCAAATTCAAAAACGCAATAGAGAAAATATAATCCACGGAATAATCAAGTCTGGGAAAGGAAGAGAGAGGAACTCAAAGCAGTCCTAATTGGAAACCAAAAAAGACCTTTAAAATGTCAAAAGGAAAATCCATTTTAAACTGTGGTTTTAATAACCTCTGATCAAAATATTTATATTGCCACTCTCACGCCGTTGAGTGATTGTTTTCAATTCCCATCCTGATCTCTGTTCAAAAGATAAATAATGCAGTGCACTCACATGAAATTTTTTAGCTTGAATTTAGGAAGGAAAACCTTTAACAAAGGCTAGGTTTACAGGACAGCATAGTTCAGAATAAGGGTGTTTGAAATGAATGCATATTTGCCGGCTGCTCTGTTGCTCCTCCTGGAGGTCACTGCAGACGAACTAAAGAATAATTTGTGTAAATGACATCCTCTTAGACAGGACTAAGTTAATGAAAACTAGGTCTCTTTTAGCAAAATCCACATGGGAGAATTACAGAGCAGCACTTTCACACACACCTTTGTAGTCCAAACTTCAGGGCTGTGTAGTCAGGTTCTAAGATATCTATGGAACACTGTATAGAGAGATGGGCACCACACAGCCCATGGGGGCTACATGTAGCCCACCAGAATAATCTTGACTGCGGGCCATGAGACATTTTGCTGACATTGACCATCTGCAGGGACTGTCTCTTGCAGCTCCCAATATCCATGGTTCTCTGTTCCCGGCCAATTGGAGCTGTGGGAAGTAGGGGCCAGCACATCTCTGCAGACCCTCCTCTTGCACTCCCATTGGCCAGGAACACTGAACTGTGGCCAAACCCATCCCAGGGGACCAGAGCAGGCTTCCCCCAAGGCCCAGCAAAGACTCTCATCCAGTGTTCCCTCTAAGGTGCACAGCAGCACAGGTGATTAATCAGCCCCGACCAGTCAGTCAGCTTTGCCCACAGAGCCTGAGCCTCTGACTGGGTGGGGCAGATCTTCCCTGGTCTGCGGTGTTGAGATCCTAAGCATAGGCCTATAGTATCTGTGCCTCAATCTTGGTCTGAGGTTAACAAATTATTTCACAACTCACAAGTGATTGGTATGTTGAATTCTGGATTCTGATGAGCCCTACAAATCAAATAGAGTGTAAGAAACAGTATTGCTAAGTCACAGTGTTCAAAAATCACGAGCCATTCCCCCATCATGAGCTTAGCTTTAAACATCATGAACTTTCTAAAAATAATGCAGTAATACAGATCTCTGTATTTTCAAACTTTTCTCCATAATTACTTTTAAATTTTAATTAAAATTGAGACTGTCAGGTAATAACTTGATTCCAGTACGTGGGGCTTTAAGAAAAAACACCTTATAACCCAAGATGAATGATAAAAATGAAGTAAGATGTTGGCAATAGGAATAATAGGATTTCTTTCTTTTTTTTTCCTATCTCTTCAGTGCAATTCACAGGAATAAAAAAAAGTTTGTCTAATAGAAATGTTCAAATTCTAACCAATTATCTTTTTATGGTAGGTAGTTGGGTGCTTGAAGAAAATATTGATTCATTAATACTTCATGAATAAACATCTTTCAACAAGTTTTTGGCCATGGGGTTGCATGAGAAGTATTAATAGATGGAGTGTCACAGGATATACTTCTGAAATAATTGAAAATGATGAAAGTTAAACAGTACCTATTTTTAATGTTTTTTTGTTTTTTTTTCCAAAAGTTCACACAAGCAGTTAATTATTTTCCAGCCAGAGAACGGAAACAATGTAATGTGACTTACGTGAGTAACACATATAGGCTGTGTCTACACTGGCACCCTTTTCCGTAAAAGGGATGCTAATGAGACACTTCGGAATTGCAAATTCCGCGGGGGATTTAAATATCCCCCGCGGCATTTGCATGAACATGGCTGCCGCTTTTTTCCGGCTCAGGGTTTTGCCGGAGAAAAGCGCCAGTCTAGACGGGATCTTGCAGAAAATAAACCCTTTTCTGGAAGATCCTTTATTCCTACTTTCAAGAGATCTGTATTATTACATTATTTACTTTCAAGTAGGAATAAGGGATCTTCCGGAAAAGGGTTTATTTTCCACAAGATCTCGTCTAGACTGGCGCTTTTCTCCGGCAAAACCCCGAGCCGAAAAAAAGCGGCAGCCATGTTCATGCAAATGCCACGGGGGATATTTAAATCCCCCGCAGAATTTGCAATTCCGAAGTGTCTCATTAGCATCCCTTTTACGGAAAAGGGTGCCAGTGTAGACACAGCCATAATGAATAATGAATATTTGGTAGCCGAAGTGCATAGTTCATGAACTGTCCCATAGGATTTAAATTATTTATTGAAACTCACTGACAAATACATTTTCAGAAATCAAAAACAGTTTATGAATGGTTTGTTAGCTATAAAGGTACTACATTCATAATGAATGTATGTATTATCATTATTGCAAATGAGTAAATTGACGATTTGTATTTCTTCATGTTTATACAGACATGAATGACTGGACTATTAAATCAAGTTGTCTCTATGATTTTGGACAACTGCTTCCCTCGCTGCCAAACCATAGCAAAGGTAATGTTCCAAATAAATAAAACAAACAAGCCAACAACAAACCTTATTATTCTTTGTTTTTAAAAAGTGAGATTCCTAAGTAACAGCAGTGCATTAACATTGTCACATAACTTACAAAACTGAAACACTTAAAAACAAGACAATAGTTAATTGCATGATAAATCTTAACCACCTGTATAACATAACCTTTTTTACCAAGTACACAGACATGCACATGTCATTAGAACAACCTTAACTCTGACCTACAATGAACTATTTTCTTCATTAATCTCAAAGCAAACAGAAAAGACAGCTGAAAATGTATCAAAATATTTACACTCCTTCTCTCTTTCTCTGTTTATATATACTGGTGAGCATAACTTAAGTCCATGAATGAACATAATTTTACTGTGTTACATATTTTTGCTATTAAACTCATATGCAACATTCTAACAGTATTTAAGAAACAACAACAAAAATCTAGTATTAACTGACATCATTGTAAAATCTTTATTAGTTACTACCTCTAAAAAGAACATATGTATCAGCATTAAGGTATCAAGATAATATGTTAAAATTAAATAATAATCTAGAGAAGTGGGAATTTGTGAGTACTGTTTGACGTTTTAAGAATTGAGCACATCATCTTATATTTGTTATGCCACTTCCTGCAAGCCTTATTCTGACCTACTTACTTGAAACATCCATCTGTTATGGGTCTGGGCCTTTAGCCCCATCTCGAATGAGGTGGGGATCCACCGCACCACACATCAGATATAATTTATTTAGGAAGGAGGGTTTTTGGGGGGGCATTTAGAGTGGGGAAGAGAGGCAGAGGTAGCATTTTATACTAACACATAATTATCTGTATTAGATTTATTGATAATTCAGAACCCAGGATCTTGAATGCATATGGGTCTATATACTAGGGCTGCGTCTAGACTGGCAAGATTTTGTGCAAATACTTTTAACGGAAAAGTTTTTCCGTTAAAAGTATTTGCCCAAGACAGTGTCTACACTGGCATGGATGCTTTTGTGCAAAAGACATCTTTTGCGCAAAAGCATCCATGCCAGTGTAGATGTTCTCTTGCGCAAGAAAGCTCCTATGGCCATTTTAGCCATCAGGCTTTCTTGCGCAAGAAATTAACTTGGCTGTCTACACTGGCTCTCTTGCACAAGAATACTTGCGCAAGAGGGCTTATCCCTGAGTGGGAGTGTCGGAGTATTTGCGCAAGAACCACTGATTTTGTACAGTACAAAGTCAGTGTTCTTGCGTAAAATCTTGCTGCCTGTTTACACTGGTTGCGAGTTTTTGCGCAAAAGCAACTGCTTTTGCGCAAAATCTTGCCAGTCTAGATGCAGCCTAGGAGGGGTATGGGTAAGATGCAGTAAAAGACCAGCAAGTCAAGCCAGAGATCAAAATCAGTTATTCCATAAACATCTGTCTATAATATGTGGAAAGAATAATTGTGCAGTGAAGGACTTAAACTGGGCAAACATATGCAGCAGGTTTCACAAGACCAGTAAAAAAAAAATATCATTAGCTTCTAAAAGCTATAGGTGATAATTTTTATCATACTTATTGATGCACTTTTGCATCATTAACAATTTTACCATTTCTAACTAGGCCCATTAATCTTTTCTATGATTTTGTTCAAAATTTACTTAATTCTTTAATTCTTTATTGTCCCTAGACCTGGCAGTCATGGATTTTTTTCTGATGTCCTTAGTTTCTTTTTCAATATTCTGTATTTTATAACTTATAATTTATATACAGTTATATCTATTTCCTTCTTTTTTCCATTCGTTATATGTAATTTTTCTAATTGCTGCCTTTACTCAACTTAACCAGAATGGGCTTTTATCCAAACTTTTCTCTTTCTTGAATTTGGGAATTATTGCTTTTTGACCTTTAAACTACTTTTAAAGAATTTTATTTTAATTCACATTTTTCTGTTCAGATTTTTCTTCTCAGTGTATTTAACTCATGATTTCTCTCATGTTTGGGAAATTAACCCTTTTGAAGAATCAAGCGTATATATTATCCACTGTGTGCCCATATTGAATGTGATTGGGTTTTGATCTCTGGTTCCTGGGCAACTACGAACTTCTAAGATAATGACTAATTAGTCTTATCCATGACATTGAAATCCAAAATAGATTTACCTCATGTTGAGTGCAATACCCCAAGGGGAAAAAAAGAGAGGAAAAAAAACGGGGAAAAAAAAAATCTCTGGACAATGGTGAAAACAGAATAAGCTATCTCAGAATAAAGGGGATGTTTCAGAAAGTTTATAAAATAGCTACAATCACGGTGTTCCCCAGAAGCTAGAGATGATGAGCCAGCAACACTGATGTTGAAAAGTAACCAGCTGATGCTTAATAAAGAGTTGCTTGAGAGCTAGTTAGAATTCCCCGAATGTATGAACCACTGTGCTGCATAGGATAGCTAATCCTTTGCTTCTGTAAAAAGAGTGAGCCAACGTGTTTGTGGTAAGGATTAGCGTTGTATGTAAAGATCTTGATCTTCCCTTTTAATAAAGTTATGCAGGCCTTTTCTCCAAATGTATCTTTAAGGCCTTGATCTACGTGTTCCCTCGTGGGATTCTATCAGTATAGAAGAAGAGCCAAAATATAACCAAGAATTCTACACCAGATCATTGACAAAGTGCCCTGAAGGCTGTAGTTAGCATAACTCCCAACCCCACAGGCAGATGTATGACCTCTTGGAAAGCATTGTGCAAACATTTTGATACTATACCCAGCAAACTGGAAATTCTCCAGAACACATTCAGACAGATCTCATGCAGAAAGGAAAACATTTTTGCCAATAATTTTGTAAAGTCTCTAGCCTAATGTAAATGGGTAGACGGTTCTAAAAAATTGTAAGAAAATTAATACACTTTTTAACAGAGGGTATCTGAGAGTAGATTCTTTCTATAGCAAAGATTATTCCAGAGCAGTTAGCTAACACAGAATCCACTTATCAGTGATCGCTTCCTTTTTTGCCCCCTTTTATTTTCTGGCAATTTTTATCATTTGGAGAAGTTTATAAAAAGGAATTTCAAGAAAATGACTAATGATATTTATAGATCTTTTATCAAATAAGACTGAGGGGGTTTGGACTGCTTCAGTTTTGAGTGATGGTGCAAGTGGAGACTTAACAATGGAACTATTTCTAAAAAATGCAGGTGTTATCTTGTTGTCTTCCTACTCTATGTGAAAGATTTAGGCCAGCAGAGAAACATCTGAACGGGGGAGGGGGAATCACATTCTCAAGGTAAGTCCATTTCTGGAACTGCTTTGGATTACCTGGTCGTGAAACCTTTGAGCTGCTGAATGCTGCTCCTCGCAGGCTGCTGTCGAGAGTCTGGGGGGTTGAGTTACCATTGAGATCACCACATCCGACAGTTGATAAGTCTGGAATGAGAGGCAGAGAGACCCAGTCAGACCGGGTTGCATGACCTCAAAGGAGGAGCATTTGACAGTTTTCCTCTTGGCCTTCTCCAGTTTATCAACCTTTTTTAATCAACCTCCGAGGTGGGAGGCTTATTTGAACTATGTGGGAATACAGTTGTGATAGAAAAAGGTATAAAAACAAGACACACAAGGACTCATGCTGTTCAATTGTTACATGTCTGAATATGAGGCAGGGTGTAGGAATTCAGGAAGCTAACAGAAGCCTCAAGATAACCTGGACTGGAGTTCAAAATTCTGCCATTTCATTGGGCACCTGTCCAAGTCTACTTGCAGCTGAATAGAATGCAGACAATTCATTTCACCCTACTCCAAGCAGAGTTTTTCCCTATGCTGGTAATTTCCAGAACATTTAAGTTTACTTTGTGCCATATAAGTGGGAGAAAAATAGCTTAGTAAACCACAGCATCTCTTCCCCAGTCTTTCTGGGAAGGTCAGGTTGGAAATCTTTATGGAATCAAACATGAGAGGTGCGCCACAGTTTTTATATCCACAAGAGCCTGTTTCCTGAAGAGACTTTGTGTTCTTCCTGGGGAGCCTTATTTCAGATCTCCCCTCTGGGACAGCCTCCATGTGCCTAACTTACCTGATTTCGCCCCCAACATACATTTCACCCACATCTCTTCTGCCCAGCTTATGTCCCATATTCTTTCTAATAAAACAATAAAATGTATCAAGGTGAAATGACTTGAATGTCTTTCTGAGTTATATTCCTCTCCAAAGACTGCCAATAGCTCATAGAACCACACATTCACCACATTTTTAAGGAAATGTTTAATTTCTCGATCAATTTATAAAATAATGTATTCATTCCCTGGCTCAGCTATGTGGCGCTGCCCCTGTAGAACGCCGCCTCCACATTTCAAAGGGGCAAGCTGTGGAGCTCGGGATCAGCTGGGGTCTCCCTAGCTGATCCTGGGCTCCGTGTGGCATTTCCCTAGAACTCCCGGGATCCATGGTTTTGAAATGCTCAAGAGCTCCCGCTGGGGACATAAGAACATTGTTGTACATTTCAAAGCAGGCACCCACATGCAGCCATCCCTGGGTTGTATGCAGAGTTCTGCATTCCTCCTTTGAAATGTACAAGAGCCCCTGCTGGGGCTCTTGTACATTTCAAAGGAGGAATGCGGAACTGCCTATCGACTAGTTGATGGAAATTCCATTGACTACTCAACTAGTCAATTAACCGCATTTTAACATTCCTTGTTGTGTGACTACATATTTATTGCTCTCCATTCTTATTATACTCATAAATTTGTCAAACTAAGGTTTCTTACAAATGTTGGTGCACTGTATCATTGCCTGCTTTTATCAATAGCTTTCTCAAATATACCATCAGCAAAGCAACAGAACCATTTAAAGGCCATTCATCTTTTCACTTTTGTTATATAGGATTAGGTATTAAGTATTGTTATTGTTGTTGTTATTGCTGCTATTCAAGGCAATAGACTTGATAGGGTGGATCCCCTAGCCCAAGGGTGGGCAATAATTTTCGCAGGAGAGTTACTTCATGAATTTTGGTACATGGTTGTGGGCCGGCTCTGGGTCTCCAGAAGAGGAGGGGCTTCAGGCAGAAGGAGTGAGGCTACAGGCTACAGAGAGTGTCTAGACTACATTGTTTTTTTCGAAAAACAAATGCCCTTCTTTTTTAAAGAACTTTACCTGTGTCCACACTGCAATTGTGTGCTTTTGAAATTAAATTGAAAGAATGCAGGTTTTTTTTCTGACATTGCAAACCTCAAATTATGAGGAAGAACGCCTTTTTCGAAAGAGCTCTTTCGAAAAAAAGCATGTGTGGACGCAGAACAAGGACATTTTTCGAAAGAAAAGGCAATCAAAAAAACCACTGGTGCCCTGGTGGACATTCTGTGAATAGCAATCAGGGCTTTCTTTCGAGAGAGCGTCAATGCAGTCTGGATGTCCTCTTTTGAAAAAGCAGATCGCTTTTCCAATCCGGTTTTGAGGTCTGGATGCTCTCTTTCGAAAGAAGCTTGCAGTCTAGACGTACCCAGAGAAAGACAAAGAGAGTGTGAAAGAGAAAAACTTTGAGTGTGAGAAACAGGCTTTGTGACACAGATTGTGTGTGCGCGGCAGTGTGCACGTGACAGTGACAGTGTGTGTGGCACAGAGACAGGATGGCACAGACTGGGGTGTGAGACAGTGATACAGAGAATGTGTGTGCTGGCTGCTGCTGGGAAAGTTTCTGAGAGAAGCCATACAGTCTCTTTAAGGGAAATCTGTCCTGCTCTGTTGTCTCCCCACTCCCCACTCCTCCGGGTCACTTATCATCCACATTTCAGATTGGAGCAGCTCCGCTGACTGTGTCTCCCTCTCCCTAACCCCTGCTCTGCAGAGATGGGATACTGGGCAGAGGAATACCTCTCCCCTCTCCCTTCCAACCTACCCCCTCCTTCGCACAGCTAGCAGGAAAATCCTGGGAGAAGCTTGACTGCAGGACTGAGCAAGGTGGGGGGAGGGGCAGCTGAACACATCACTGGCTGTAAGTATTCATGCTCTGCTAATCAGCTGGGTGGGCTGGATCCGCTCCCCAGGACTGATTTTGCCTACCCCATCTGAGCCCATGTAGTGTTTTGCAGATTCCAAGGGGGTTTGTCTATACTGGATTGGTCTTACAGATTAATATTGTCAGCAACACATATTGATAAATGCACATCCGAGCTTTTGCTGGAAAAGAAGGGTTATTGTTGTAACACCTCAGCCATATTACCAATTCCATTTGGGATCCAAATGTTGCCAGTTCTATAAAAAGTCAAGAGGCTATTTATTTTTTGATGTGAGAGCAAGTAGAACAGTCATAATTCAAGGATATTAGCAGACGGCCAGAGACCTTCATCTCTCTTTAGTTCTATAAATAATTCATGTACCCAAGTTATATTAACCCTTTTCCTGCATCTTATTTATGGATACCCGAATAAAAAAAAATCAAAGTGCTAATCCCAAGATAATGGTTTGGTTTTGTATTTTGATCATTGCAGTTCGAACTGCAATGTATTTGCAGTAAAGTAGATGCAGTGAAATTGGATATGTAGTAATGCATTATAGGAATCTTATGGAGAAGATTCAGTGGACTCCTGGAAAGCAAAAGACTGATCCTGCAGCTTTGCTGTTAGTGGTAATGTTTTCATGGACAATATTACTGCAGGATCAGGTGCCATATCAAGGGAATAGAATTCAAGATGTTAGTAGTAGTACTGGTTGAGAGAAACACACAGCCCAGGAGGAGGGAGGATCCTGTGTTCTTGGTATTAAGGACTTCAGCAGCTCCACTGGGAGCTGCAAGGCTCCGTGCCTATGGACGCTTCGATAAACAAAATGTCTCACAGCCCACCAGCAGCTTACATGGGTGGGTCTGTGACCCAACTGCATTAGATGTTATAATGATCCCTTTTGGCCTTAAATGCTATGAATCTATGAACTGCCTATGGACAGAAACTATAGTCTTCCCTTGTGCTCAGGACACTGGATTGCGTAACAAGGCATGGGTTCAATTGCTTGCTCTGCCAAAGACTTGTACTGTGTCCTTGGACAAGTCATTTAATCTCCATTCCATTCTAAATAGGTTCTTATGCTGCACACATCACCTTAGTATTTAAGCCCCTTCCAACAGTGCATTAAGTAACATATCTAACATCTGTCATGCATTTGTTCTTTCATTCTCTCCAGAGGGGAAGTAAATGAGTGCAGGCAGTGGCATGGTGTGTTTTGGAATATTTTTTGTAATAGTCACCAACTTACAACGCCATATATCTCAACACAGGCACCTTTTTTCCTAACACACTCTGTGCCTTCTCTTTCACTCTTGGCCAATCTTCTCAACTAGATGGTGAACTCTTCGAGGCAGAGATCATTTACTAGGTTTGGTCTTGTGCCTAGCGCAATAGGGTCTTTGTCTAAGTTGGCATCCAGCTATCTAGTAGCACAGGCCAGAGGTTCACAACTTTTTATACGTTTCTATCTGCATACTAACCTGCTGTAATGTATCATCTTATTTTTGGCACCCAGGCCAGAGTATACTGGCATCTCCTTTTACAACAAAATAATAATAATTTTAAAAAGAAATGCTTGAAATGTTAGCTTTAACTGCCACACATGGTCATACAACAATAGCCTGGAAGTTTTATATTTTTTCTGCTTAAAGACAGCTATCAAGGGGATGGCTTTAACTCTTTTTTGTGTCATTATTACATCTGGGCTGTGCCTAGACTGGCAAGTTTTCCTGCAAAAGCTTGCCAGATGTCTACACTGGCCGCTTGAATTTCCGCAAGAACACTGACTTCCTACTGTCTGAAATCAGTGCTTCTTGCAGAAATACTATGCTGCTCCCATTCGGGCAAAAGTTCTTTTGCGCAAAAGGGCCAGTGTAGACAGCTCAGATTTCTTTTGCGCAAAAAATGCCCCGATCGGGGCTTTTTTGTGCAAAAGCGCATCTAGATTGGCACGGACGCTTTTCCGCAAAAAGTGCTTTTGCAGAAAAGCGTCCATGCCAATCTAGACGCTCTTTTCCGCAAATGCTTTTAACGGAAAACTTTTCTGTTTAAAGCATTTGTGGAAAATCATGCCAATCTAGACGTAGCCCTGGTGTGGCTAGAATGCCAAAGAAATGTTGTTTGTAACAACAACGAAGAAGAGCAGTTCTAATACACCTCCCATACTCTGTAATCATATTTCTGATGCTTGTGGTTTAGAATTAGATGTTGTACCATTCCTAAAAATATGAAAATCAGCTATCCCAATATGCTTAGGAATGTCTGTCAACTACCATCTTTCTTAATCTTTAGTTCACATTTATAACACAATGCTGGTGTGTCATGCAAAACAACAAATTGGAAGACAAGGGATGACATCTTGGTCCCACTGAAATGTATAAAAAAATTCCCATAGAATCCAGGATTTCATCTAACAATTTTAACTTTTTGCTATAAACAAGGAAACAAAGTTTATAAACCCTACTGTACAAGTTTGTGTGAAGACATCGGTTTTATTTCTCTGTTCTTTCCCTATGGCCCTCATAGACATAAAAAGTTGTTTTGGTTTTAAGTATAAAGAGGGATTTGGGGGTGGGGGAGATGGTATCACTGGCTTAGATCTAGCAAAACACAAGCAGCATTGCACGTAATACATTACAATTAAAAAAAATCATCATTGTATCTACATCCATATTAGATATTCACATCCTAGACCCAATTCAGCAGAAATCTCTATTTGGGCCAAACAGTTAGGTGGGCCTTTAATCTAGAAGTCAGTGCAGTTAAATCCACTTGCTGCAAGTCTGAATTCATTTCTGTCCATACATATTCAGAAGTCAAAGGTGAGTACATACACAGGTTAGGTGCCTACACTCATTCAAAAATGAGTAAAATTCAGTATATAACCTGCCTAGGCCCTTTTGTATATCCCATTGGGCACCTGTTTGCATCTTTACATGCCTAAATCCTTTTGTAAATCTGGCCTTATGTTGCAGAACACCATTTAAACATAATGTTGGCACAGTTTCCAACCAAAGCATTTTCTTACCTGGCTTGACCAGCCAGCATAGACAGGGCAAATCAGGTGTCAGTTTTATTGGCATTGTGTTTAAATACATTTTTCCAAGAACTGTTTCTTAATGCCATTATGTTATGAAGGTCTAGGTTATATTGCCAGCAATGGATTTTACTTTATGTTATATATAAAGTTTGGCCGGCCACTTTCAGTTGTATGCAAAACTATACAAGCCTTTTAGGAGGGATTTAATTTCCAGTCTCTAGAAAAGACATGCAGTCTACCTAACACATGAAATAAATGTTTTGTATCCTTTCAAAGTGATGAACAGCTTTAATATTTTTAAACAGTCCCTGAGGGGTAACCTTTAGTACTTATACAAAACCCAGAATATATGGCAAACTGCAGGATACCATCGATAAATATGCCACAATCTAGCCAAATAAAAAAACCAAGCTATCTTGTCTGAAAGATGCTTTAAAAATATATGAAGCGATTCCTAAAAAGCATATAAATCAAAAAGACTAAACGTGCTGCCATCTGCAAAAGTTGCTGACAGTGATTTGGGTTTTTAATTTCTTTTTTGGATTAATATTTTACATAGACCCGCCCCAGCACTGCTAAAACGCAGCCACTTCTGGAACACAGGCAACTACCATCTTGCACCCAGCATATCTGGGTGGAAGTTTTGGCAATGCCTACTCTGACACAAAGGGCATTGCTTCTACCCAGGCTAGACAAGAGCTGGGTTTTTAACATATCAACAACCCCCTTTCACCCTTAAATTGAATGCATAGCATTCAATTTATTTACCTGAAAAAAATGAACAGCTAGCTCAATTATTCATGAATGTCTGTGCGTTTAGGTTCTTATACTGCCTCATAACCATAGCATCTGAGCCTCTAACTGCTGAATGGAAATGCTCTAAATGGAAACTTAGCATGCAGAAAGCTCAGGCATTAATGTATATCACACTAGCTTGCTCCACACAAAAACGTCACGTGGATCCTGTTACCACTCACTATGGCTAGGTCTACATTAGGGGATAAGTTCGAATTAAGATACACAACTCCAGCTGGAGTTGAAGTATCTTAAATTGAATTTTGGTGCCATCCACACAGCGGGAGGTCGATGGGAGCACACTCTCCCTTTGACTTCCCTTACTCCTTTTAGGAGCAGGACTATTTTTACTAGACCTGCTAATTCCAACCCCCAGGAGATCAACTGCAGCAACTCTGATCTTCTCTGTAAGTGCAGGCATGTCAAACTGGCATTTGGAGGGCCTCATGTGGCCCGATAGAAACTTTTTGCATACCGCCAGAACATTTTAATAAAAGAATGAAGTGCAGGTCGCGGGCCATACGGAGCACGTAGCCGAGTGCCTGCTTGCAGCCGGCTAGGCCACTCTGCGCCACAGCAACTGCTTACGGCTGTCCAGGCTGCTCTGCGCGTGCACTCACGGCCGGCTGGGTGCTCAAAGATGGCTGCTGTGCTCACGCCACCCCAGCACCTTAGGTGGCAATAGCAACTCCAGGACCCAGATATTAGGTTGGGGGGGGGGGGCTGGGAGAGCCTGGCTCTGGGGGAGGAGGGAGGTATTAGGTTGGGGGGGCTGGCTCTGGGGGAGGAGGAAGGCATTAGGTTGGGGGGGCTGGGAATGCCTGGCTCTGGGGTAGGGGAGAGGCATTAGGTTGGGGGGGCCTGGCTCTAGGGGAGTGAAGGGGGATTGGGTTAGAATGGGGATATGGGAGTGCCTGGCTCTGGGGGAGAGGAAGGGGTTATTTTGTTAATATTTTGTTTTTTATTTATTTATTCCCAAATAAAATCACAAAATGTACATTAATTTTATATCAATATGCCAATTTTTTGCAATTGCATGAATAATTAATTATATCTTTATGAAAAATCTCAAACTTACAAAATATCTGAAATGTTCACAGAAGCCTGTTCTGTTTGATTAACCATGGTCTATACTTGTTTTTATTTCAACAAAACAAGTTATGTATCACATACAAATGTTTAAAGTACCTTAAATTTGTATTTAAATACAAAATTATGTAAATTAATTTAAACATTATTTAATATGAGCAAATAACAATTTTACACATCAAATTATTGTAATATTATAAAATCTACCTAGAAGCGAGGTGTCTGGGTATTGGCACCTTCTGCCTGGCACTTAAACATTTTTTTTTTTGCTCGACAAAGTATCTGGGCACCCTAGGTGGCCCTGAAAACTATCAGTTTTCAGTTGTGTGGCCCTCAGTAGGCTTTGAGTTTGACATGCCTGCTGTAGTGTATACATGGCCTATAATTTCTGTGATGTGCTTTGAAAGAGAAGGTCAATGTGCACAACAGAATTTTCAGTGTGGTAGCAGGGTCTATACCTCCAGTCAGTGTGCAGCATGCTGACGTGTTCTACATCCACATGCAAATCATGCTCTCATTTGCATATCTTCTTCCAATTCTTTTCCTGGAAGAGGTTTTTCCGATATTTGGTCACACGAAGTTTATAGGGGCTTTTGAAAGAGGTTTTTTTCCCTACATTTGGCCCTGTGTAGATGGGCCAAATATCAGAAAAACCTCTTCTGGGACAAGAATAGAAAGAAGACATGCAAATGAGAATGCGATTTGCATACCTCCTTTCGAACTACCCCTCTTCCCTTGCAGTGTAGCCATACCCTTTCTGGGCTTTAAGTCTCCATGTAGACAAACCCTGAGTCATGCATTTATTAAGTTGGAAGGATGTTTTGACTTAGTTCAGACTGAGGAGACGTTCAAAATCATCAGGTGAAACAGGCAACATAAAATAGCTATGAGTCAGCTAGATAAAAACAAATCACAAGATCAACTTTGAGACCATTAATTACAGCAAGATTGGACAAAAGTGTCCCGCCAGAAGCAGGTTAAAAGGAAAAATACCTTTAACATGCTAGACTTATTCTTGAGGACAAGAAGTGATGAATTGGTATCACGGGCCCACCATACAGAAATAATGTAGTCTCTCTTTTCCATTTACAGTTGAGAGTATTATTATTTATGTTGCAATTATATGATTGATGTTTCAGAATTCTGTGCTGTATTATTCAGCTAAGGTGTCAAAAGAGCCTTGCTGAGGTAGAGGCAGATGTGTCTAATACAGAGAAAGCTGACAGCTGTAATTCCACTGCCAATGAGGGGCCTTTCTGACTTTCATCTGAACAGCTTCTCTCAAAGGTAGGAGATGCGTGCAATTAACAGTATCAATGCCACAACATTGCCATATCTTGAACCAGTCAGGCTTTCCTATTCTAACCCCTCTTTACACAAGAACCCCATAGGACCTAAATACCCATCGGTATTCACGATCCTAAAGAGTGACACGGTCCTAACTGCAGAGTCTTTTCTAAATACTTATTTTGCTCAACACTGTGTCCATATAGAGATGTCGTACGCCCAGCCTTCTCTTGCCTGTGCTACATCTTGATGTAGTAAATATTGTATCTGTTGTAGCACATAATAATTTGTCAGGAAAGATAATAAATGACATTATTTGGAAAGCTAGGACTTCTAGTAATAACAAACCTGAATCTGGGAAGGATTTGGGTGTCTGGAGGTAACTGAGGGAGACACTAAAATCATGAAATGTTCTGATTGACAGGAAAATATTACAAAAAGTATTTTTGGCAGCACAAGGGTCAAGTTGCCTACCAAAAATAAACAAACATACAAAACAAAACAAAATCCAGAAAGATCCAGAGTGAATTTGGTCTCCAATGGAGGAAGAGAATATGAGAAAAGAAATGGAAGGCTCATCCTAAAATATGAGATTAAAAGTCTACACTGGCACTTTACACAGCTGTCACTTCCACCCTTCCCCACCCACAGCAAGTTACAATGCTCTAAAATGCCAGTGTGAACCAGGCTATAGCACTGAAAGCTGTGCTCCCAGCACTGCTAGCTATTCTCTTCACAGAGGTGCTTAACATAGAGCACTAGTAGAGCTCTCTCCCAGCTTTTGTGCCACAGCCATACTTTCAGTTTAAAGCAATGCGGTGGCTGTGCTTTGAACTTTTAAGTGTAGACAAAGCCAAAGTCCACGAGGATTCTGAAGTGAAGTTGTCTCTTGCTGACCCAATCAATTTAGGATTATGTCAATAGGTGGATTAAAAATAAATAAACATAGGATAAAGAATTTTTTTAACTTAAGAAACCATGGACAATGATATATTCACATATCTTGAAAGTAGTGGGAAGCTAGGATTGCCACTTTTGTAATTGCTGGTAACTGTACCTCCGAGGCCCTGCCTCTGCTTTACCTCTTCCTCATAATGCCTTGCCCCTCTCTCCTCTATGCCCATTGCTTACCGGATCGTCTCAAGGAGCCTGCCATGTAGGAAATGGCTCCAGATGAGCAGGGGCTGTTATGAGTTAATGACCCAGCAACTCCCTCTACCCCACAGAGTTGGGTTTCATTTACATTTCCAGTTGAAAACTGACCACCTGGCCATCCTAAATGGCACCAGGACACAGAATCCAAAACATGGACTCTACACATAAAACTTGGGCAGGTGACAAACCTATTCACGACATTTATTTCTTAACTTATAAAATGGTCTGTTAAGAGTTACAATCACACATAAAATGGTTAGTAAAGAAAGAAAACAAAATGGTCATTAAAGTCTGGTAAGGGAGAGAGGGAGGGACATTTCCCTTTAGGAATATCAAGTCACTTTCTCCACTGAAGCCCACCTTCAAGTAAAAACCTGAGCAACACGATGAATCATGCACCATTTATTTAAAAGATTGGAAGACTCAGTTCCAGTCTACACACAGAAATTGCATAAATTTAATTAAATCAATTTCTGAATTGATTTAAAGGACTGTAACCTTCTTTTGTGAACACTCTTAAATTGGTTTAAGTGTGTCTTATTAGCTACCTGTTAAAACAATTTAGGAGAATGTGCACACAAGTAGGTTGCACTGATTTTACAAAATCAATGTAGAAAATGGGTTAGTTAAATACAACCAATTTCTGTGCATAGATAAGCCCTGAGAATGCCATCCTACACAGTGAAGTCAACTTGATACCTCAGAATGCACCGCCACTGAAAACTGCCTCTGAGTTGCAGATGATTGGATGCAGGGGGGACTTTTAGCATGATACCTCAACTTTAACCAATCAGAGAATGGTACATGGTGAGAGAGCTTTCTTCCAGATGCAATTCACATTATTGACACTGATCTATAAAGCACCATACAGTTTCTTTCTTGACTGGGGAACAAAGAGGAAGCCAGCATAGTCATCTGATAATTGATGTAATAAGCTCCCTGCAGCTAGCAGTGCCATGTAGGCAGGCAGGCAGCTGCATTCTGTACAAGCTAGAGTTCCCAAAAGGTTTTAAAGGGTAATGTGTAGCATTCACAATAGGATTTAAATTCAGAAATTGCAAAGGCATGAATAACTGTTGCAAGGTCAGCTTTTGACAGAAGTGGTTGCAATAAACTTGCCAGACACAGATAAGTATAACACTTTGGACAACTGATGACACTCAGGATTCTGGGTGTAGACAGTCCCTTTATACCTTTGACATAGCTGGAGCATAATTTGTTCTGTTTTGATGCATGATAACGCATGTCATTAACAACAGATTGGTGTGGACAATACCTAGTAAAGTTAAATAACATTTCCCCTCATATTTAGTTGTTGTATAAAACATTACAGACAAGTAGCTGCTGAATCAGGAAATGGACCAGACGCTAATAACTTGTCTTTTCACATATTGATTCCGGCTTTCTATTTCATGTCAGTTTCCTAAAATCCATCCAACACGAGCACAAAAGGGTAATGAGTTTCTGAACACACACACAAATGGTGCACGCAGCATCAAAGCTTTCAGCAACTGCCTGGATGCTGCTTCCCAGCAGTACTAAAACAACTTAAATATAATTAGCTGGAAGCCCTATGGGCTACTTTTCCTCACTGGAATTTATCAGGCTGACAGATGACTGAATCATTGGTATGGTGGGTCCTATTCTATTAATATTTGTTGATTCAGAATGTCAGCTTGCTTCTAATACTGTACTTTTTAAAAGAAAATATGCATTATTTAGAGCAAGGAGAAAAAAAAAACCCACGATACTATAGTCTCTTCAGTAGCACTGAATAATTATATCTGTTTGACTAGCCATCTATAGACAAATGTTGGAGATGTAATACAGTAAACATATACTTAATGCACACATACTACAGAATTATATGATGCTAAAATAATGGAAAAATATAAAAATAGTGATTAAGCTATTGGAACAAAATTAAATCTCTTCAGTGGATCAAAATATGTTTTTCTTGGTTCTCTTGCCTCAAGAGGAGTCTGTCACTGCTCTCAAGCAGAACTATTTGATTATTATTTCTTCATGTGCAATTTTAAGATCAGGAATAAAAATTCAAAAATACCGAGACCACGTTTACAAATGCACACCAGGAGAGTAACAGTGTGCCTGCTACCAAAGAACTACTGGTTCTGAAAAATATCCAGGATTTTGTTTGTTTAAAAATCCGACAGATAATCTCCAGATATTTCATTCCTTGGTCAGATAGAGGCAATGGCATAAAACAGACTGTTCTTTCTCTGTGCTCACTGTGGCTTGATGCTACATTCAGATCTTTGCTGGTGGATCCCTTCATATTCTTAAGTCAATGAGACTACATGGATTGCAGTTGCCTTCCTACATGGATCAGACTGCAAAACCAGAGCTTTTGTAAAAATATAAGCTAGGCTACATGTAGGAGAAATATTTTTTAAATAAACTTATTTAAAATAATTTAAAAGACTATTTTTCTGGTATAAAAACAAAGGTGCTCCAGAATGACGTATTCAGATCTTCTATAATTGGGGCATGGAGAAGAGAATGAGATGGGATAGAACAGTTAATGGGTTAGCACAGAGAGGCTGTTTTAAGAACTGTTCTTCCACAAAGCCTGTTACACTTTAGGTCAATAACCAACCTGTGCTTGGAATCACAGATCCAGCTATTACGCTAACATTGTTTTGTTTATTATTTTTCCATGTCCCTGGCCTTGGCATGGAAAAATGGAGATGTTGCAATACAATGAAACAAAAGAAACAGCTTATTACTCTGCTGTTGGTTCAGAGTACGCTGATTATTTTGAAGCTGAATTTCAACACTCAGGCACTGTTACAAGACTGAGGTGAACATGAACCTACAACTTTTGTCATCAGCTTGTCCAATTACTTATGAAAAAATTATTTTAAATGGGTCAAGTTTAAAAAACATCTTTGGATGTTTGAAATATCTGAATTATGGCTGTTCTGACTGTAGGTCAATATGTAAAAGCGGACGTGCTAGACCCACAAGCGAAAGCCTGTGGCTGGTATGGAGTCTGCTTTTCTCAGCAGGAAATGATATAGATCTTCACTTCAAGTTAAGCACTGGAATATACTCAAAAGCTTAGTAAGAAATTTTACATAAACTGGATCAATGCCAGCTGAATTCCTTGGATAACAGGGACACGGCTAGCTGAGCTAGCATGCTAATAATATGCAAAATGCACTACTTCACCCAAAAGAAAACATTGGAAAAGGCCCAGACGTTCAGTTTTATACCTCTTCTCACACCTAGACACTATTTCATTTTTATGTGAAAGGGGAAGTATCAATTTAGATTCATTTTTAAAAATAGTCACACAGACAAGTATATATTTAAATATATTTAAATATTTAAACAAGGGAAAGACCCATTCAAATATGATTATTCAGAAGCAGTGTCTCAAGTGATCTGGTTTGTAAATCTAGAATTGAAAAGGCAAGTTCCAAGTAATATGTGTGTGGTGCTTAACAGTAATTTGGAATGCAGCTAACAAGTAGCGGCTATATGACAGTACGAGATTTGGTTGGTGCCAGAGTGTGACAAGAAATTTATCTCCCCTGCCCTGAAAATGAATAACAATAATAATATAAACATAGGTTCCTCTGACAGGGGTGGATGGGTGAAGGTCACTTCCCCGTAGCCCAGTGATTCAGAATGGCCCAGGTCTCCTGACCATTGCCACTGCTACTGTGGCAGTGCCCAGAGCCCCGCCGGAGCACCATGTGGCATACTTCAGGGGCACTGATGGCTGGAGGGGCGGGGAGGCTGGAGGGGGGGGCTGCCCTCAGGCCCACCCCCTCTGCCTGAGGCCCCACCACTCCTAGGAGTATGGAACTGCCCCTGTGCCCAGGGGCCTGGCGTAGCTGTCAACTCCCCTACTCATAGGTGGTTTGGTTAGAATGTGTGGTAAAACACTTTGCAGGGCATTAAATACTATTATATTTCCTTGTGTGAATCCTGTATCAGAAATCTCAAGTTTCAGGTGCTTTCCTATGCAACTCTTTATTCCAACCCCTCCCCGCAACCAGTCCTGAAGAGACAGTGAGATTAATGTAGAGTAAATGGCATGACCCAATTTGAGATACAGCTTGAAAATTCAAAGATGAAAAAGTAGCTTCCTCATACGCTCATTTTTTACAAAACAATTCATGGTTACCTGCTTAAAGATGTGGAACGTTGCCTTGAGCATTACATTCTATCACTATCTTCATTTAAACACAGTAGGAGGAATCTTACTACATTGTGTTTCTGTGTCCTACTTCTGAACGGAGTTCATTCATTTCTTTCTGAGATCAATGAAATATATTTCTGAGTATTTGTACATAATTCCTACCTTCACAGGATTCCCTTCCCCCTCTCCCACGTTTCAAATACACACTTACTTTTTATTTTAAGCCAACCACAAAATATAGGGCAGCTTTATTGTTAGAGTTCCAATCAAAATCCTTTAAAAACAGAAATAGATAGAGCACAGAAGTAAAGAAAGAACAGGGATTATTCTATGCAGTAAAAAGCCTGTTGTCTCGATTGCATACTAAATATATACAGGTTGAACCTCCGAAAGCTGGGATTCTCTGGTCTGACAACCAGACCACAGATGTTGCTGGATCAGAGAGCCCCGGGCTCCAGGAATGCAAATCCCATTCCTGGGGAACCCCAGTCAGATGAGGGAGAAGCAGGGCTGCAGAGTAGGGACGTAATAGTGTCGTTGATTAACCCATGAACTGATAAGCAAAAGCTTATAGGTTAATACTATAGACTACATGCATTTCCCCCCCTATTCCTTGCCAGTAATTTTTATAGCAGGGTGGCCAGCAACCCAGCTCAGTCCTGGCTCACACCAGGGACCTACTGGGATCTACCCTGCTGCACCTTTGCATTTAAAATGTATTAGGAGCCAGCTGGGCAGGCAGCCCAGCTCAGTTCTGGTTCATGCCAGGTCTGGCAGCTCAGTCACCCTCCTGGACAGAGGCTGCTGCCACCCCATGATAGAGGCAGCAGTGCAGGATGACAGGCAGCTGGTCCACGAGGTGAACTGGTTTTTAAACTGGCTCCCCTTCTGGACCAGCTCCCACCTGCCACTCCATGCTACTGCCTGTGATACAGGGGCAGCAGTGTGGAGCAGCAGGGGGCTTCTTAGGAGTGGGGCAGGAGTGCACTTCCTGCCTGCCCCACCCATGGGGAATATAGAATAGTCAAGTAACCAATAAGAATTCATGAGGTTAATCGACTATTCAGTTAACGGATATTTAACATCCCTATGGAGGAGGCTGGGGAGCTAGCAGCAGGACAAGTGAGTGGCAAGAGCGGGGCAGCTGGTAAGCCCCACCCTCGGAGAGCCCCAGCAGGCAGGACAGCAGCAGCATAGGCAAGTCCTGTCCCAGGTGGAGATCCCTCAAGGGGGGAGAAGCGGGGCCAGGGAGGCTGGGGATCTCCATCCTGGGGATCTATAGCAGTCCAGAGCCCAAGTCCAAGCCCTGCAGGCTGGCGCCCAGTGGCAGTGGGGCCGGAGCAGGGCCAACTGCAGGGAGAGGGACCATCCAGGAAGGCCAGTGACAGGGGACCTCCCCATATCCTGCAAATTCCCTCATTCAGGATAGTCAGGTCCCCAGGGTGCCGAACAAGTGAGGTCCAACCTGGAGTAGTAACTGTACAGTTGCTAAGTACAGTAGCTACTTATTGCCTCACTGAAAAACTGCAAACAAATATACTGGTGGTACTTCACAATTTTTATCAGAAAAGGGCTACTTTATACATTCAATCAAAACACCCTTTCAGTAACATTTATTTCAAACCCCTAACTTTTACATTGAGAGAAGAAATTTTCCCAACGTTAGTGTAGGATTGAACATGTGTTAATAGGAAAAGTTATATTCCTTCGTATGGTAGTGACAAAACAGAAAATATGGGGCTCATTACAATAATGTTTCAGACAATCCCAATATAGGTCATAATTCTTGGAATAACGTAGGCCTAAACCTTTAAAGCATGTCAAAGAGCAGATGCTGTTCTGTATTTCACACAGAAATGTGTGTTGAGTAACTATAGCAGCTAGGCTTAGCCGGAAATTCTTGATAAGTTTTGAATTAACCCACTCCTTCAGTTTTTTCTTTTCTATTTTATATGTTTTATGCCTAGGCAATTAGAATTAAGATACAGTAGTGGTAAATAACTTAGCTATGTTAAATTAAAAGCTTTTCAATAAGTACATATCCAAGCTAAAACACTCAATGACTAAAATATATGGCATATACTTGCATTTCACAAAAAAGTTAGTCTTATATGTCTACATATAGAAATTATGCTGAATCACTAGCTCACTTGAGAGCCTGAGACTGAAGAAACTCATTACACTAAGTCTCATACCATTCTTAATAGGAATCTGTGTTTACCTACAGCAAATGTGGCCGCAAGAAACCTGGAGTGTTTCAAAGAGTTCAGCCTACAAAAATGACACCAATTTTACAGTTAAGAAAATTTACAGCTTCTTAGACAAAGAGGAAGGAACTCTGGACTGGCTTGTAAGCTAAAGATTTTACCACTATTAAACCTTTGGTTGATGTGGCATAAGAATTTACAATACTGATGAAAGTGCAGAGAAATTAGAATAGCTCCAAAATTATGACCTGCATATTATATATTGGGGTTAATCTGTGATAGTCCTGTGCATGGAAAAAAGACAGAGCCTTAGCTGCAATTGTCACCTGGGCAAAATAACTCTGAAATGAACTGACATTCTTTGATAATTAACTTTCTATATTCGGTAGAACTTATATGGGCAGGCCCATAATTCCATTGGCAGACAAGCCTGACTGGAGATAAATAAGCCCTTGTCTACACTAGGGAGTTATTTCAAAATAACTGCCCCTATTTTGAAATGAGTGGAGCGTCCACACTACCAAGCCTGTTATTTCAAAATAAGGGGCTGATTATTTCGAAATCTGTACTCCTGCTTTCCTCATGGAATAATGCTTATTTCGAAATAGAATTAGTGTAAAGGATGTGCTGCTGCTAATGTGAAATAATTGGCCTCCAGAGGCCTCTCACAGCTGCACTTCTGACTGCTCTGGCTACACCTGCCATCTCCACAGCTCCCCTTCAACGGCAGAGCTTAAAACTCCAGGCTACAGAAGACAGACTTATGCCATGTGGCAACCTTTGTAAGCCCCATGCCACACAGAAGCATCCCAGCCAGCTATGAGCAAACCCACACTTCCTCAAAGCCTCCCATGGCTGCCAGCACTCCTGTTGCTCCCTTGTCTGACACTGGCCAGGGACGCAAGAGTGCTCCGGCCTGGTCTGGTGTGGAGATCCTGGACCTCATCAAGTTCTGGGGAGAGGAGATCAACCTCCAGGATCTGCACACCAGGAAAAGGAATGCGGACATTTATGGCCAGATCACCACCAGCCTGGCCAACAAAGGCCACAATCAGACCCTGGACCAGGTCGCCATGAAGGTGCAGGAGCTCCAGCAGGCCTACCACAAGGACAGGGAGAAGAGTGGATGCTCTGGAGTGGCACCACACAGCTGCCAGTACATCAACAAGCTGGATGCAATCCTGGGAGGGAGGCCAGTCATCTCCCCCCTCTGTTGTCGTGGAGTATGGCCAGGACATGCCTATCGTCAGCCTCTAGGAGGGTGGAGTTGTGGATGAGGAGGAAGAGGCTGCGGCAGCCAGCCAGGTGACCATGCCCACCAAACAGGAGCTGTTCTCACCCTGGAGCCAATCCCTGCCCCCAGGATGTCTCCCAGGCTTCAGATGAAACCGGGGAAGGTACTTCAGATCAGTTCTATAACTTTCCCCATCTACACACACTGGGCCAAGTGGCGGGTTCCTAAGAGTCAAAATTTAGGACCCTTACTTTCATGTTGATACCAAAATCATCTGCCTAGATGAATGGAGAACTGCGGAAGTCTGCCCTTATAACAAGATTGGAGTTGGACTTCAATTTAATTGATAATTGTGTCTCTTCCGAGGTTGAGTTTAATTTTGATATTGTAAATACTATCATCTAGCCATCTTTATCTTGTTTTCTGTAGTGTCTTATCTATTTTGAATGCTATTTTGGCTAACAAAACTCAAATTTACAACAACTCTCCAGTCTCTGCTTTATTAAAGGAACACAGATCCAAAGAACAGCGCAAAACCTAGCAGACTAACTGGTTATTTAAATTAACCCAGGCATGTTTTATAAACTATTTTTTAAATACTATGTTTGGCTGTAGTTAAGACTGCAAAATGCATATCAGCAACAGTAAGGGGAAACCTATTAAAGTTTTATTTAAAAATATTGCAGCTTAATGTAAAAAAACCAAAAGAACACCAAGGGCATGTAAGAGCCAGGAAATTAAACATGAAGGTTATAAAACCCAACCTACATTGGAAACTGTGGAAATGTGGAAGCAGGATATTTCCAACTTCCCTGGTTGCTACTTTAGGATGAAAAAGGGAGCTCTTCTGTGGACCATCAATTTTGCTTCTGTGTACAGATAGCAGCGTTCCAGCAAAGAGATAAATAATATTAGTTTAGGAACAGGAAAAGACAGAATACTTGGCATTGTTTGTATGTTACTATTCTCTGTTCCTACTACACTTTTATGGCATCTAATTTTAATACTTTGATAATAGATTTACATTTGCATTATGCTATACCAACCTTAATTAATCTTTGCAGCTGTATTCAGTCCTACTGATCAATTCCTGCCACTTCCTCCCAGTGACTCCTGGGGCCTGCAGCCCAGGGCTAAGGCAGGCTCCCTGCCTGTCCTGGTTCTATGTAGCCCCAGCTGCCAGGCCCCAGCTTCCTTGGGGCAAAGGGGGCCAGGAAGGCTTTGCACTTTGCCCCCTCCAGAGTGCTAGCTCTGCAGCTACCAGTAGCTAAGATCTGTGACCAATGGGAGCTGCACGGGTAGCTCCTGTGGCCACAAGGGCAGCACATGGAGCCTCCCTGGCTGCCTTTGCATCCAGGGGCTGCAGAGACCTGGCAGCTACTTCCAGGAGCCAGGAACCTGGTTGAAAAAAATCAATGGTTCACTGTCAAACAGGGAGAGTAGACCTAGTGGAATACAATAGGGGTCAGTCCTGCACTGAACATAAAAACATAGGGGTCAGTCCTGCACTGATACTATTTTTTTTAACTTCATAATGGAGTAGCAAGTACACTTACAAATTTGTGAATGGTACCAAGCTGGGAGAAGCCACAATTTCTGCTGAAGTGAACAGCAGGCTTGACTGGTCAGCCCTAAAGTAAATCAGGCTTTAAGGATCTCAAGCCGAGGACCCAAAATGAGTGGTGAGTCTTGAAAAGCACATTGGAGTACGGTGTTAGAATTCAAAACCTTGACAAATTGGAGTATTAGACTGAAATTAGTCTGAAATCAGCAAGATGAAATTCAATAAAGGATAAATACAAAGTACTTTGTATAGGAAGGAATAAATCAAACACACAATTATAATATGAGGAATAAGTGGCAAACAACTGCACAAAAGGATCAGAGGTTATAGTGGATCACAAATTGAATATGAATCAATACTGTGATGCAGTTACAAACAAGATTAATATCAGGTTGGGATATATTAATAGGAATGTAATATACAAGATGTGGGAGGTAATTATCCAGAGCTACATGGCACTGGTGAGACCTTAATTGGAAAACTGTTTCCAATACTTTAGGAAAGATATGGAAAAATTAGAATGCATACTAAAAAGAGCAACAAGAATGATCAAAGGTTTATAAAACCTGACCTATGATTTTTTTTAATCTTTCATTGGGCATGTTTAGAGTTGAGGCAAGAAGACTGAGGGGGGCCTGATAATTGTCTTCATATATGGTAAAGGCTATTTATAAAGAGGATGGTGAACAACTGTTCTCCTATGCACTGAAGGTAGGACAAAAATAATTGGTTTGATTTGCAGCAAGGGAAATTTAGGTAAGGTACTAAGAAAGACTTTCTAACTAGGATAGCTAAGCTCTAGAATAGGCTTTTAAGGGAGCTTGTGGAATCTCCTCACTGGAGGTTTTAAGAATTGGTTGGACAAGTAGTGGTCAGGGATGGTCTAGGTTTGCTTCATCCTGCCTCAGGACAGGGGGGCTGGATCTGATGAATTCTTGTGGTCCCTTCCAGCCCTACATATTGGTTCTGTTGTGTATCAGATCACAGAGCCTTTATACAAGTTACTTAGTCATAAAAGTACAAGACTCTCCACTCATTTTGGGTTCTCAACTTGAGATACTTAAAGCCTGATGTATGCTAGGGCAGACCACTCACATCTACTGTTCACTTCAGCAGTAGTTGTAGATTCTCTGTAATTCTGAAACAGGGCTTCGGTATCTCAGGGTAGGCAACCATGCCGTGTCTCAGAAAATTCTGGAAGTAAAGTCAATCAGAACTGATTTTTCATTAAGAAAGGAAATCTGTCCCTATATTTTATTTTATTACTTGGAGCTGAGGAAAGGCCGACAGAAAGCGCTAGGTATAGGAAATGATCCTGGCTTCTAGTAAAACATAAGTTCATTTTGTGTGAAAGATGTATGTTTATATGGAAATTGACATCTTATTAGTCAACATCTGAAAATCAATCCCTATTCTCTGTTGAAGGAATTATAACTACAAGAGTCATCATTTGGAACTTCTGAGACTTCACAAAATTGTTAGAAGTCTTAAATCAGGCTCCACTTTCTGTTCCTCTTTGGAACAAGGAAATACCTCAAATAAAATTCCTTGCTCTTATGAGAAGGAGGAACTGACTCTACTGCTCCTACTAGATGGAGAAAGTAGTTTGGAGACTAGGGAGCCATTTCAGGCGCGTAGAGGGGGGCAGCAGCCGTGCGCTCTGGGACACGGCTAGCTTTTCCTCCCATGCCTCCAGATGCTAAGAGCATGAGGGGAAAGTGCTTGCATTCTGTCAAGGGAGTGTTTTTGTCCTTCTCAGTTTGGGCCATGTCAGTGAGGAATTTTTTCCCCCGCTTTTCACTTTTGTGTGGTCCCCAAACTGATTTTTCTCTGGGTCAGAGGCCCCCAACCCAAGGTTTCCAATCCCTGTTATACAGCCTCGGTATCTCAAACAAGGAGACATTCATGGGCTGAATGGACACTGTCAATGGAAAATCTCCAATCAAGGACTCCAGTAGGCACACCTGTGCTTGAAGTGGAGCACCCATGGGATTCTTCTCTAAGAAGAATTATTTCTTTCCACGCTGCCATTTCTCCACTAGCCCATTTTTCACTTCGGACTGCAAGCCAGTAAATAAATAAAAGAGAAAATGATAAATAACAACAATGAATAAAGCAATACTCTCCCATGGCAAGCACTTCACAGGCCAACATTGGACCTAACGGCAGCAAAATAAATTGACTAAGTCATCCGTATCATGCGGAAACACTGTGGATGCTTTATCAGCTGCGGTATCCGACACACTGGCCACATGTGGTTATTTGGTCAGTTGAGTGTGGCACTATAGTGGCTACTGCTTCAGAATTGGTTGGATACCATGGCTTTATCAGTAATACATAGCACTTATCTAGCACTTTAATAATGTTGTTGTGAAAATATAGTTAGTGATGGTATTCACAGTTTGCAGCTGGAGATATTGAGTCATAAGGTATGTCTTCACTGGTGAGTTAACCTGGGTGACCAATCCCCCAATTATTTTGGTACAGGAAGCCAAAGTGGATCCACGCTGGTGCTGAATTCACTTGTGCAAAGTGGTAAGACTTCTGGGTCATATCCAAGAGTACTTATTGCTGCAGTCAGCTAAGCTGGTCTATGTGGTCCTAGTGAATTGTGGGATAACTTGTTTGGGATGGGTATGGGAGTGAGATTATTAGAGGAAGTTCCTGGAGAACTAGCAGTACACAGGGGGGTTTACTTGCCAAGGAAAAACAGCACTTGGGCTTTAGTTCAAACCAGAGATCTGTGTATGTCAATGCAAGCTGAGGTAGGCACAACACCCACATAAGAGTTAAGTAGCTTCTAACTTCTGCTCCTACTTTCTAAATAGCATTGTTCATTCGTAACTTAAGTTCTATTATCTCAAGGCTGGACACCAACAAATGCTAAGTACTATATTTTGCTATTCTGGCAATAAAGAAAGGTAATACTAAGACAGGAAATTTGTAAGAAAAAAATCTCTCATGAACAGAAAACACAAAAGAGGCAAGACTTACAAATATATTTCAATGTTATTGAACACAGCAAGATATATTAGTGTACTTTCTCATTAAACATCCTACCACCTCCTGGGCCATAAATAATATAATTCCATCCCATCAGAAGCTGTAGCTTTATTCATTCTACAATACAGCAGCAGATAATATAGTGTAATATATTGTAATGTAATACAAAACATTATAAGAATAATCATCTATTAAGGTTTCTGTCATATGGCTGGGTAATTTTATTAAGAGGTTCTAGCAACATAAACCAGGGGTGACTGAGTATTTCTTTGTCACTAGAAGCTAGAGATAAAATTGTTGTAATAAATACTTCGGATGTACAAAGTTTGTGATAGAAAAGTTAAATGAAGAGGGACTTGCTTCTTCCTGTGCCTTTGCTAATCCACTCAGCTATACAAAACAGAATTACTGAAGTGTATTGAATTACTTCTGGATGGGGGAAAAATCTTGGTTACAAAAGATGCACTAGCATAATTTATTCTAAATATCACAGATTAAAAATGAACCATCATAAAAATATACTAATATTGGGTGGCAAGGGAAAATGCACTGTCTGCTAGCACTACCATTAAGGGTAACGGATAAGTGGTGTTTTTCACAATACGAACATCTGTCCACCAACCGTCCTACACCTATTCCTCACAATTAACATATGCAACCAAGTAGTTACCAGATGACTTTCAATGCACTAGCAACTGTAGCCACATGCAAACCCCTGACCAGGCAGTAAAGGAATCTGTATCATATTATCAGTGAACTGAGATATCCATTCATTCTGCATAGTTCTCCAGATCAAAAGCATACAATAGTTTTAATGGGTATTAATTTTGGTATTTATTACTTTTGATGAGAGGTGAATGATTCAACTTTGGAAACGACTTTGCAAGGCCGGTATTCTGTCCCCGTTCAATGCTTATTCATAGCTTCATGTGTATATTATGATAGCATACTTACCCCATAGAACAAATTAAGCAATAAGACATGACAGCCAGTTCATTGTAGGCAATTTACTCACCACCTGAGGCATGCCATAAAGGCATATGGCCAAAGGCCGAGAAACTTGAATCATCCAATAAATGCAATAATCATCACATTGAAATACTGTACACAGCTTTGACTATCTTATTACTGTTATGAGGTAAATTTTATACACACAAGAAACCAGGTCTGTGCATTTAGAGCGCATTGTCATATACATGCCAGTACTGACAGGCAACAAAATACAATATAGTTCTCAAGCTATTTTGTAAAAAATAAATATTTTATCTTGCACCCATCCATTCCCCCCCATTACTTGTGAAACCTCAAAGCTGCAGAGAGACTTGTGGGGCAGTGTCAGTTTCTTGTAAAAAACCATCAATCACTCTGTTAGTAGATTTAGTGACTGACCTGCACTGTTATGTTTAATCATTTTACGGGGAGACGTTGGTTACATCTTTGTTATCCTAGTCAAATACCCATTAATCAGTTCCCATTTGTGAAAGCAACAAAGAATTAATTTACAGGAGCATACATTCTCTTATTTTAACAGCAGCAACTCATCCTAGTCTAACAAAGCTGAATGGGGACATAGATGCCTTGTAATTGGTACATTTTATTTACTTAGCTGCTCTGAGTATAATGAGAAAAACAAAGACATTGGATAACAGGTCACTGAACCTAAACAAAGTAAAAATAAAGCTCACCTCTTCAATAACAAATGTGGCAGATGGCCTTTAATTGGCTTCCAGTGTACACTAACATTTGACTCTCCCCACAAGGCTCACTGTGACTCTTTCTGCTAGGACTTGTCACCTGTCAATGCTGAATAATCCAATTGCGGGCTCTGGTCCCACTATGAATAAATTATTACACATGGAAATGTCGGCCAGGTAAGAGAGTATGTCATTATTAAGCACTGTCTACACAGCGCCCTGCACTGCCCTAAGTGGGTGATCCAACAGGTCTGCTCTCGTGGGAAACTGTGGTTTGTGTTTTGAATAAGTAAAAATTATACATACAAAATGCAAATACAACTACCATGTGTAATATAACAGATTCAGCACATTAATTGCAAGACTGCATGTGTTAATATAAAACACCTATTGGAGCACGTGTGGTTCCACAAAATCAGTCTCCCCATTTAATCAGGAAGTTGAAACATCAACCATTTACTCCAGGTACCAAATACTTTGCTGACTTGCTTAATGAGGCCATAAGAACCTCCTACCGGAGCTCGACTACATTCTCTGGAGAGAAGTCTATGGGGCTGAGAGGTAAAAGATGAACAGAGGCACTCAGCAATAGAAGAGATAGATGGATCTAGTGTACGGTGAGCAAGAAATTCCTGAATTCTAATACGAGTGATACCAATTCATTCTATGGCTTTTGCCAAAGACACTTAACTGTTCTGCTGTGATGCTTCCCCATCTGTAAAATGGTATGAATGTCACTTGCCTACCTCAAAGGCAGGATGAGATAGATAGTTGCTAGAAAAGTGCTAAGATTTTTAAGTGCTAAAATTCGCACCCAAAACCTGAGTTGCAGGAGGGCACAGCAGGCTTATTTTATTTTAGAACAGAAGCAGGGGGGGTCCACTTTCCTGCAACGTGAGCTTGGTGGTAACCCAAAGTTGCTCCCAAGTTTTTATAGTGAAGAAGCTTTTAAAAAAACCCAAACAACTGAAACCTTTTTCAAGAACCTATTTGCAGTAGGTTTTATAACTTCAAAACTGCAGAAGAGAGATGAAAAGATGGGGGGAGGAGAGAAAAGACAATATATGGTCTGAACAACAACAGAGGAATAATTTTAGCTTTTTTACATAAACAACAAAAAAAATCTTTACAAGAAGTCAGATAACCAAAGAAGCACCACTGAGCACTGTATATGAACATTTGCAAACCACAAAGAAACAAAACCCACATGAAGATACAAGCCAGGGGACCAGCCTCTGCCATTTTAACGAGTAAAGAGATATTAGAATGGAATTGTACCCATAATGGTAAGGAGAGAATCAAGATGGATTCTCTGGTGTGCCTGCTGTTTTGATCTTGCACTAAATTAAAACACATTCGCAAAAAATAAACCCCACACCAAAATACATTTGCTTTTCACAGCTCAGTTTTAGAAAACATATGATTCCCATAGGATAATCATGCTGTGTACACAACTGCTTTTCCTGTGTCTAAAAAGGGAGCTACTTGTACTCCCACTTAAAAAAGCAAAATGTATACCCTCTGTTCTAGCATTGTCAAATTGTGAATCACCTTCTATAAGACCACACTCTGTTTACTCTAATTTTAATAAAATGTTAATGAAAAAATTAAATTAAAAGACATGAATCACAACAACGGAGAGAAACACCAGAATATATTTTATAGGGCTATCAACGCACACCTTTAGCAATTGAAACAATTCCTACTGACATTTTTGGTGAGTTTTGTAACGCAACATTTTGTCTGCATGCCTGTGACTTAGCCTTAATAAATGACATTAGTTAAACATGCCTTTACTTCCTTAATTTTTTTGTAATTATTCCTTTCAGAACATGAATATGGTATTAGGGTATAAGACCTTCAAGGGGATCCATGTAATTATCAAAAGAACCCAATCTCAGGATAGTAAAAACATGATTACACAATTCTATATTTAAATTGCACATGTAATTAGCAAGTTATATGAATATTGGTAATTTTTGCCACATATTTACTAATTACATGTCCAGATGGTCATTTGTATGTGCAAATATCCAATTTACACGTGAAGTGCTAGTCTATAAAAATTGGGTGTATGGTTGCAAATGTAAACCTCTGCCTTGTTGAAAACCTGGCTTTAGAGCGCTGAATTTCTGGGTGACTGCTGTTTTGTTTGTATGATTGTGATCACTCAATTTTTTTGCTGGAGAACACACCCAACGCATGTAATGATCTCCAAGATACAACCCATATATTCTTGATGCATTTATACCTAAACTATGCCTTTTAAAGAAAATACCAGCGTTCCCTGTAAGTTGTGCGCTTATGTGGCTGTTCAGAAGAGATTCAAATGGCGCCCAGCTGATTAGCAGAGCCCCCATAACTAAGTTTTGATTCTACTGGTGTGCACATCCACACATTTCTTGGTGCACATAAATATATGTATTCCACAGATGGGTGGAAAAAATCTCCATATGGATGGAAAAAATTTAAAGGGACCATTGACGGACACCCCAAACCACCAGTTGAAAGAATCCACTTACATTATCATTGAACTATCCCTACATTTTACACATAAATGGCTACAGTTCCTTAGATTTCTATTGCTGTCTTAATACATTCTACTTCATCCCAGTTACATATTTTCAAAGCCCTTAGTTGTTCCTGCAGGCCCAGCCTTCAAGTGGCCATTAATCAGCATCACATGAAAAGGAAGTTATGCTTAGACAACTGTAGCATAAACCATATTGGTTAAAGCAGGTGTAAAAAAGGCAGTTTTAGAGTACAAGACACTTTTTTAAAAAAATGTTCCTGTTTCTTAAAGTGCATGCACATGTGCAAGGAGACAGACACACACACAGAGTGAAAGTCAAGTTCAATTAAAACACTTAAACCTTCCATTTCATCATAATGGCAACCAACAGTGAGTGACTTCTCATTCCATTATTTCCTAACTTCCAGCTCTGTGTCTGAGGAAAACAAGTGGCATGAAAAGTATTTAGAGCATTCAGATATTCAGGTAAATTAGACTGGCTTGCAGCCTTACTAAGCCTTTAACCCTGTGGCCACAACAAGAAAACACCTATAAGAAAGCAAAAAATAAGCATCACTTTGAATCCTGCTTGAATCAAAGATGTGGTGGAGGGTTAGACTAAAACTTTCTGCAATAATTTGAAGCTAGTTCCTAACTTCACCATGAGATTGGAACTCTTATATTTTTCCTTCCTTATTCTTGAGGAAATTAAGTGCTGCTGGATTAGGGGTTTGTGGAGTTCTGGGCCACAGTAAGGGTACCCTTCCCCATCCCTTCTGTCTGCAGTCTTCCCACACCACTCCGTGTTCCTGCCAGGAGTAGGGTTGAGGTACAGGGGCTTTCCCTGCTCCCTAGCAGGACAGCTGGGCAGGTGGGATAAATCTTGATGCCCTGACCCCAATTCCGGTATAAGTGCCAGGTGGGAGGAGTGGGTCGGGGTGTGGGGACACAAATTTTGCGGGGGAGGAGGCTGATTGGCCAGAGCCCCTCAGCATGGGCCCACTTGCTAATCCATCACTTCTGGTAGCAGATACAAGATGGACAGCTCTGGAGAATGAAGTAGTCAAAATAGAAAGTACTTGAGAAGACACTTTCCTTACTCTACTCTATAAATATGTCTTTACTGTGATCTAGAAGGAACATTCAGATCTAAGAGGTAGGTGGATAGTTTAGTCTCCCTGCCCATTCAAATTCTTGTCTTTTCTACTGATGCTGCCAACGGATGCAAATTAATGCCAGCTAATATGACCATTATTGAAATGCTAACATATGTCCATTAGGAATTGAAATGAGAAAACTTAGACACCTTCAAAGAGTCCGACCACTGAACCAAATAGCTAGCAGAAGGTAGCAACTTAAGGCAGGGCTGACCGCAGACTTCACCGGGCATTGGTCAATGTGGAGACTTGATCTGGGAGCCCTGGTAGGAGTGGGGACTCAGGTGGAAGGAGCATGGCTCTGGGAGCCAGACCTCACCACCACCTGGACCACGCCATGTGGCGCTCTGGTGGCAATTTAAAGGGGCTGTGGCTCTGGCTACTGCCACAGTGTTGGTCTGGAGACCTGAGCCCTTTTAAATTGACAGGTCCCAGAGCAGCTGCCACTTTTCTTCCCCTTTGCCTTCCCCCAGGCCATTGGTAGCCCTGACTTAAGGTGATTAAAAAGTTAGCAAAGTAGGCCCTAGAGATGAAAGGCTTTTCAATCCCCTGAGCTGGGCAGCCTCCAAGATTCTAACGTTCACTGATTGAATAGTTACAAACCAAACTTCATTTACTTTGACCCAGAGTATGAAACAAATGTCCCTCAGAGTAGTGACAAGCAGACAGTAGTTTAACTGGGAAACAAGCACTATTTAATATTTAAGTGACTGACACATTCTTAGTATTATGTATTTCTGACACGTTCTTTAGTTGACATTCAGTGTTGCTATAACTGTAGCTGTAACAGTTGCTATAACTGTGAGTTAACTGTATATGGCATTTCCCACTTCCACATACTTTCTGTCCCATGGTACGCTTAGTGTCTGTCAATTGTGTGCATAATTTTTATTACAGTTCAATGATTTTTTCACAAGTTCAAAACGTGCCTTTGCCAACCTCCTCTAAAAACACCTTCCATACACTATGTAAGTCCAAACTCATGTTTACTAACCAACAATAAGACAACAAGCCCCACCTCAGGCCTCCTCAAGCTACACCTTAGATCTTTTCCACGGGAACAAAAAAAATCATTCTCACCTACATTATTATATTATTGTGGGTTAACAATGCACCTGCCTCCAGGATTCAGAACTCTCTAGCCCAGGGCTGGGCATGCCACTGGATCTGGCCAGCGGACCACCCTGCCAGGACCCTCAGGCACACACCTGCTGTGGTTTAAAACACAGTCCGTGCGACTATCTGCTCTACAGTGAGGGGGGAGGCTTCATGTGATCTCCCCGCCCCCAGCCCAATCCTCAGCTCCTATTGGCAGTAAACAACTGGCCAATAGAAACTGACCCCAGCCAGTTTGTCTGAACAACCAGCTAATAGGAGCTGTGAGATTGGCCTGGGAGACGGAGGCAACACAAGCCTCTCCCCCTTCTGGAGCTGAGAGCGCCATGGAGGGTATGTCTACACTGCCACCCTAGTTCGAACTAGGGTGGCTAATGTAGGCATTCAACGTTGCAAATGAAGCCCGGGATTTAAATATCCCGGCTTCATTTGCATCTTGCCGTGCGCCGCCATTTTTAAATTCCCGTTAGTGCGGACTCCGTGCCCACGGCTACACGTGGCACGGACTAGGTAGTTCAAATTAGGCTCTCCAATTCGAACTACCGTTACTCCTCGTGGAACGAGGTGTACCGGTAGTTCGAATTAGAGAGCCTAATTCAAACTACCTACTCCGTGCCGCGTGTAGCCGCGGGCACGGAGTCCGCACTAACGGAGATTTAAAAATGGCGGCGCCCGGCAAGATGCAAATGAAGCCGGGATATTTAAATCCCGGGCAACTTCGAATACCTACATTAGCCACCCTAGTTCGAACTAGGGTGGCAGTGCAGACATACCCGGAGGGAGTAGCTTGCAGTTTCAAGCAATCTGGGGCTGCAGCAGGCAGGGAGAAATTTAGGAAAGCACCTCCCAGCCAGAGCCTGTCTCTGGAACCCCAGCCCCTCCTGCACTCCAACTCCTTCCTCCAGGTCATCATCCAAACCCTCTGCATCCTCCTGCCCCAGGTTACAACTCCCTCCCAGACCATGTGCCCCCTCCTACATCCCTCCCCTAGGCCAGAATCCTCTCCTGCACCCAAACACCCTCTCAAACCCTGCATCCCATTCCTCTGCCCCAATGGTCATACCCAAACCCTCCGCTGTCTGCACCCCATTTTTTCCTTGTCCCAGGTCACAAGTCCTTCTCAGACTTTGCACCTCCTCCCCATGTCCCCCGCAGTCCAGAATCCTTTCTTGCACCCATACAGCCTCCCTCACCCTACACCCCAATCACCTGACCCAGGTCACAACCCCCTCCTTCATCCAGACTCCCTCTCAAACTGCACACCGTCCCTTACTCCGTGTGTCCTTCTACACCCAGCCTCCATCTCAGAGCCCGCACCTCCTCCACCGAAAAGTTCGGCCCTTAATCACTTTCCATAATCTTAGAGTGGCCCCCCTACCAAAAATTATTGCCCACTGGTCTAACCCATTTGCAGTAAGATGACATGAGTGTGCTGTTCTAGGCAAACAATGCTAGCCTCCTACACTGTGTTTATTTAAAATCATATCCAAAAAACTAGAAGTAGTGAGTGCAGCTCTAAGACAAGTGTATCGGGAAATAAAAATATGAGCTGAAGACAGAGCTCCATAAATAAAAGCACAGCTCAGCTCCCAAAATAGCTTGCATGACCGAACTAATCTCTCCCTCAGGAGGGTCACAGCCCAATGGCAATGCATTTGGAATCTAAACTGAAACCAAAAAAAGAAAAACAAAACATACTGTAAGCAGTATTTAAAGGGATACATTTCTGCCCCTTTCAAGGCTCCATTTCTTACCAGCATTCCAACTGAAGCCTGGATAGGGAGGCGTAATAATCATACTCATTAGGAACATTAATTACTTCTTTAAAAGGGATCCTCCCTGAATTTTCCCCATAAACCCAATGCACAATGAAGGGGCATGATGTAGCTCACTGTGGAAACAAAAACAATTTCATTCCCACCCCAACGTGGGATGTCGCTTACATGACAGACTGCTCTTCACTTCTCTCCCCAGACTATTTTTCCTTTTGGCATCTACCATTGCTGCAACTCATTGTGTCTCTGACTGGGAGAGCAAGCAACAGTAAACAGACCTTTCTTTAACCAACATAGAATGCTATGCTATGAATCAACAAAGAAACACTGCCAGAGCTAACACTATAGTCCTCTTTGTCTCGAAGTCCCACTTGTTTGCCCCTAGTATGCACAAGACCTCAGATGCCTTAATCTGCTATATGCCTCTCACCCCATTGCATTGCAACATGCCAATTCTTCGTGAAAAAAGGCTGTATTTACATGTATGGCATTTTTTAAAATGATGTATCCAGCCTAACAGCTGTCAAACTCTGCTTGACATTTGCAGTTGTGTCTGCAGTATAATCCATATCTATTTACATTTTTTTCACTGGCTGCTACGCTCACTTATTTTACATTTTATAAATGCACTTTCACTGTATACTGTACTCCTGACAAAAAGCATTGTCCCTTCTTGTATATATCTACAGTATGTTTGGATGAGAAACAGAAAATATGGTAGCAGTACATTCTCAATTATATGAGGATAAATTATATACAATGTATTGACCCCTCTTAATATAAATGTATTAAATCTGTAATCTGGGAGTCAGAGAATTAAGTTCCCTGCCTCCACAAGCATTTTAGTATCACTTTGAAGTGATGCCCATTATAAAAAAAACACTAAGTCCATGGCTATACTAGTGAACTTACAGAGAAACAACTGTACTGATGGCAGCTGCACCACAGTAAAATCGCTCAGTTAGCCACTCTATGCGAATGGAAGAGACCTCGCCCATCAACATAATAAAACACCTCAGCAAGCAGCGGTAGCTACATCCATGGGAGAAGCTTTACTGCTGACGTAGCATTGTGCCCATCACCACTTAGGCTGCAAAACTTATGTCACTCAGGTGGGATGTTTTTTCACACCTCTGACTGCCACATATTTTGGGGACATAAATGGAAGACATTGCCTTTATAAATAAACTAAATATATTCCAGAGCCAAAGTTCTCCAGCAGAACTGTAGAAGTAGAACTCTGTTATAAAGCAGAAGTTATTCCAATCAAATCAAATTTATTTAAATCCTATGCATTTTATATTCCTGCTTTGCTGTTTTTGTGTGCTTCAGCTACGATAGCGATAAGCAGGATCAACAGAAAACTGTTTCTTTGTTTGAAAATCACATAGAATAAAACTGGTTAAGATATGAAAGTCTGGAGCAAATTTTTTCAGATTTTTCTCTCCGGTTATTTAATCAATGTGTGGTTATTTAAAATGTGTTCTGCTTCTGATATATCAATAACTAATTGTTAACTGCCCGTGCTATTCAGCTACCCATGACTGTACTGATCACAGTCGGCTTCCTTCCAGTTCCATTTGGTGAAGGGTCTGGAACGCATTTTACTTTTGACTTAAAGCCCCAGAGGCTTCTTCATCATATTCCCATTCCCTTAGGACCATGTCAGTTTCCTTACCTCAGGAGATGCTCCATGGTAGTTGCCCTGTTTTCACAACATTTCTATTATGAAAAATAAACAGTTTTTATTTGGCACAGGGTAGAAGTCCAAGAGTTAAATGACAAAAAATGTGAAGCATGATGAATGAAACTAGGCATATCGGAAGGCATATCAAGCAAGGCTCTCGGTTTAGCAAAAAAGAACATGACTGAAATTAGCACAAAATCTTTACAGAATAGCAGGAAAGCTATAGACAACATACAGCTGCTTAGGCCACTTCGAAATTTGGGGCAACTGAGTGCCCCAAACAGTGAGGTATCCTACGCAGCTGCATACTTTACGTGTAGGAATGGTCCTGGATTCTCACAATGTTGTTCTTCCTCCTTTTGGAAATATGGATACATCTCATTTCTCTTACACAGCCTAAGTCTATGTTATAGAGTAGGGGTGGGCAAGAGGGGCTCTGTGGGCCAGGTCTGACCCACCAAGTGGGTTGATTCGGCCCGCGGCTGCCCTGCTGCTCCCCCGCCCTCCAGCCAATGAGACCTGGGGACGGGGGAGTATGCAAAGTCTCCTCCTCCCCACCAGGGACACAAGGCACCAGAGGGAACCCCCAGTCATTCAAAACAGCTGGCAGTTCACTCTAGGCACCGTGTGCCTCTTGCAGGGGGCAGGTCAGGGGGCAAGAGACTTCACGTGCTCCCTCTCCGCCAGGCCCTGAAGTCTCCTCTCATCACCAGGAGCATGCAGAAATTAGAGGGAACTGCTAGATGTTTAAAACAGATGGTGGTTCTCTCTAGGTACTGTGGGGCAGGAGACAAAGCTTTCACATAACCCCTCACTCCCAGGCCAATTAGGGTCTGTGGGCGGGGAGCACGGGAAGTGTTCTGGCCCCGCCCTTTCCAGGTCAGCCCAGAACCATTTCAGAAATTTGTGAAGTGCCCCCCCCCACTTCAAAAATTATTGCCCACCGCTGTCCTTGACTAACATAGCTATTCTGATACCAGTTTTAAGTGTCATCCAAACCTCATTTGGATTCAGCTGGGCTTCTTGCATAAGTACACTGAGCAAGAATTAGCCCATTCTCTTTTCCTCTTAATAGAAAATTTCCCCATTTTTTCACCATTATTTGACTCAATGACTCAATACACAGTAAAACAATGTACTTTCTTCCTATTGGACAACCAAGTTAAACTGCAGTTGTAAGAGGAGTTTCATACTGTGGTTAGGGTTGCCAGGTGTCTGGTTTTGAACCGGACAGTCCAGTAATTCAGCTTTCTGCTTGGAAAACAAATTGAGAAAATATAAATGGCCGGTATTTTCTAAATAAGATGTAATGTAGATTGTGATGTAATATCAAGTGTACGGTATTTTTGTTAAAACCATCTGGCAACCCTAACTGTGGTAGCATCAAACTCTTTCCCTCCAACACACACCTCTGCCAATGATTCTAGTGTTTACTGGAATACTGATTTGCATTTAATAAGAGGTTTTCCTTTTATTGTATATATTTGAAACTTGAACGTTATAATGATCAATACATAATTGTCATTTCTCTTCACATCTTTTGGAACACAATGTCCTACTATGACATTGAGGACAAAAAAGATTCATATTTACAAATGTCCCATAAAAGATGCAAATCAAAACTCACTGGACACTAAATATTAATGCTATTTTAAAACAAAAAAATCATTTAGTGGTAACCATCAAATAAACTACACCTTTGTTTTTTAATTCTTACATAAATAAGCAGGTAAATGTGTGCAGCACAACCAAAAAAACAACAACAACAAAACCAACCCCCAGAAGAAAAAGCTACCTGTTGACATATTTATAACAATCTTGTGAATTATACTAACCCAGACACACCATCTTTTCAATGTTTGGCTTTCATTCTTTGCATTCGTGTACTAGGCCGGAATTAACCTCCAGTACTATGATAACATTTGTGAGAGTTTTTTTGTTTACATTAATTGAAGAGAATTGCATCTTTTCTATTTTATATACAAAAGCAGACTTCCATGCATGCCTAGAAAGAAAAGTGCATCCTTAGGAGGGGGGAACTGCAAATTTGTTCTCTAAATTAGAAAAAAATAGAAAATGAAATGGAGATTAAATAACACTCACCAAAACATCAGGTTTTTTTTAAATCAATTTATTCAGACTGCAGGAGTGAAATTATGACTTATCAGGTTACTTCACCTGCCTACCTCTCTGTAACTAAAGAATCAAGACTAGCTTTTCAGCAGCAGTGAAACATTTGAGCATTTCAACTCTTGATTTATTTGAAAAAGTAGCAGATGTTCTATTGAACAGCAACAAATATTTTACTGTTTTCAATTCTACAGGTTCCTCCTTGACTCTTCTTCTTTTTCTCCTCATTTTCCCATCACTGGAAAAAAAACAGGATAAAAGAGAGAGATACAACACAGGAATGGGAAAAACCAATTCCAATTTTTGGGTTTTAAAAAACCAAAAATTTTATTTGAAACTAAATAGGTTTTTCTTGTCCAATTTTATCTAAAAAATGGGACAATTTACAAAAGAAATGAAAATTTCCCTTGAAAATTTGCACTTTGGTAGAAAAACCAAAATTTTGACCTGTTCCGCATAACATAAACATCGTAAGAGATTTACATTTACAAAAATGTTAAGCAGGATCATTTACATTTACAAAATGTCAAGCCTTATCATTCTTTGAAATGTGGTTCTATGTCAAATAATGACTTTGTTAGGGATCCACGTTTAATCTTTATGGCTATCCACCAAACTTGTCAGCTTATAAGCTATCTGCCTACAAACTCAACAGAGGATCTGAAGTTCAAGCTGGATTTTTTTTCCACTTCATGCATAACCTCTAATAATAAAAATTCTGTAAGTCAAATTATACCCTCATCACACTTATTGAGACTCCAATGACAATGCACAGATATGCAATGTAGTTGTAGCCATGTCTGTCCCAAGTTATTAGATAGGTAAGATGTGTGAGGTAATATCTTTTATTGGACCGACTTCTGTTGGTGAGAGGGAAAAGTTTTTGAGCTCTATGTGTCTGGAGTTGGTCCAATAAATTATATTACCTCACACACCTTGTCTCTCCAATGCACAGATATGGTACAGCAAAATTTGGCTCTGTACTTGGAACTCAGTGCTGATGTGTGAGCCAGAACAGAATCTGGCTTTCTCATCACATACTTTTGCATAAACACTAAATGGCCAGGAAACTCACCAAATTTGAGTCAGTGTACAGAAGGAGCTGCATCATTATTAATCTAGTGTTTAGGATTTCATAGTAATGAACAGGATGTTTCTACCAATTGCATTTTTTGGACTTCATACAGTTCAAAGCTACTGGAACTGAACTGCTTGTTCATATTGCCATTATCTCTGATTTTATTTCACACAGGATTAGAGCCTGGAATTATTAGACTGCCACTGCGTCCAAGTTGCCAAGAATTGTACCTTCTAGTTGGTCCTGTAGTACCTTCATATACTCTGCAAATGTCTGCTGACATAACACCCTGGCTATTTCATGTTTACTATACATAACCACTGTCACCAAGGGAGGAAATTCCAAGGTCAAGGTTTAACCTACCACAGTTGCAGGAACCCTCTAAAGAAAGAAGATTTTTAGCAGATGTTTTACATTGAACATGTTTTCCTGAAGAAAAAAAAATTGCAATAGTCTTGAAAGATGTTTAACTCAAAGACCTATAACCACTTGAGGGAATTTCTGTAAGGTAAGCCATACAAGGTTTCATGAGAAAGCCTTTTGATCATAAGTATCGGAAACCCCAGGTTAAAAACAACAGTCTGCTGTTTCTTTTCCTGCAGTGCTCACAGACACCCAACAAAACTTGGGCTGGTGCTCAAAAAAGTAACACTCCTCAGTGGTAAAGTACCAAACTTCATGCAACATGTACAGTTATTTCAGAACCAAAAGAACATTTCAGAAAATCAGAATGACCTTTTAAAATAGGCAATGTATTTCCAAAAGCTTTCAGTTGCCTCTCTCTCAAAATTTATAGCCTATATAATAAAGCAATAAACAAAAAAGAGAAAGAATAGTTGATATGTCACATCTATATAAGCTGCCAATCTGAAACACCAGTGATAAATAACAAAATATATCTGCATTTCTCAGGGGTAGTGAAGTAAACGGTTATCCATGGATCTTTATTCTGCTCTCTTTCCTTTAAAATACAGGTTTTCTCCAAGGGCTTCTCTATACTTGAAACTCTAGAATGGCACCACTGCAGTGCTGCAGCATAGATGCTACCTGCAATAACTGAAAGGATTCTCCCTTCAGCATAGGTAATCCTCTTACCCAGCAGATGGTAGCTAGGTTAATGGAAGAATTCTTCCATCAATCCTGTCCTGTCTACATTGGCGGATAGGTCAGCTTAATTACGTTGCTCAGAAGGGCGGATTTTTCATTCCTTTGAGTGACATACCTGGGTTGATATAATCAAGACTCAACTGTTCTAGATTTAGACAGACTCATTATTACTCAAACCATAAAAAGCCAGATCATTTTTCACTTACTTTTATGGAAAATAAAGTTCATAACTGTACTATTTCCTTCCTAAAACATAATGTACAAGATTAAGAAAAGAACCCTTTATAGTGATTGACACTAAAGTAACCTCTAATTAAACACTACAGATATTATTGAAGTGACATAACAGCATCAGTAACGTTACTTTGCTGTCAAACATTTTGCTTTAAAATACCCTCTTCAGAAAAAAATAATCTTGTTGAGACTGAGGTTCTCTCTTATAACCAAGTTATTTCTTGCATTCAGTTTACAGCCCAACAATTCTTCCATCAGAGAAAACTCCAGCCCTTTCCTTTCCCCTTTAAAAGGAAGTAGAACAGATTCTCAACTCATATAAATCATGATAGAAATTTATCTGTGTTAGTCTGGGGTAGATGAAGCAAAATGCAGGACAATGTAGCACTTTAAAGACTAACAAGATGGTTTATTAGATGATGAGCTTTCGTGGGCCAGACCCACTTCCTCAGATCAAATGTGATCTGAGGAAGTGGGTCTGGCCCACGAAAGCTCATAATCTAATAAACCATCTTGTTAGTCTTTAAAATGCTACATTGTCCTGCATTTTGCTTCATATAAATCATGGTAGCCCTATCCTGATACAGGCTATCTGACAATCGAGAGGTTTATGGCATACTTCACCAAAAATTACATTTATTTGCACAAAATATAACAATATGCAGAAAAATATATTTTAAACAAATGCAAACAGAGCACCTGACTGATTAAAACCCACGAAGTAAATGAGATGGTTTCTTTGGGTGTGATAGAGGAGGAAAGCAGAGAATGAAGTGTTAAATACCTCATACAATACTGAAAAGCCACCAGTATTTTTCTCAAAAAAATGTTTACAAAGACAAAGAGGGGGTGAACATTGTCAACGGTTATCTTCCTCCTCCCGCCCTTTACATTTCTCACATCCATGTCAATATCTTAATCCTTTTGTCCTTCATAGACAGCCAATAGCACAGGCACTGTCAATGAACTCTCAGTTGGGCAGTTCTATGTGGAGGTCAGCATCACAAATTTATTATTGGAAATAAATTAAGTAAAAAAGCATGTTTCCAGACTATTGTGTTTTCTGAGATTTGAAGTAATACAAGTTTATTTGGAGCCAGTATTGTCTGTAAGTTCACAATTAAGGCTGTTCCACACTAGAATCAAAGCTGTTCTAGCTGCAATTGCATTCTAAACAATGCTATGTAAACATGAGAGCAGCAAACATGTTTTCAACCTAACAACTGGCCAGAGACTTTCAAGGAGTCAAGCCATACTATTTTATTTATTTTGATTTCAACACATAAAAAGGCACCCATCCAAAAGGACATCACTTTAAAATCAGCTACTAATTTAACAATATAATAAAACATCAATTAGCCACATCCCTGAACAAAACTAAGCCTTAATCAAATAACAACAAAGCAAACTAATCTCTCATTATGCCTCAGATCCTCCCCTGTCCTTTCTATCCCCCACCCTGCAAAAGCCTGGAAAAACAGATGGCCCATCCAGTGTGCTCTGAAGGTCAACAGACTCACTATGTCTCTGAACAAAGAAAAGGTATACAATTTCTTTTATAGCGTTCCCAAATTAGGGAATAGGAGAACACCAGAAAAGCAGTATGAAGAATGCTACAGCTACAAGATAGATAAGCATTTTTACTGTGTTAAATAACCAATATACCAAAGGAAATAAAAATAAAGTAGTTAGCTCTTATTAATGCTATGAATTACAAATAATGAGTGAAAAGGAAGCGGATTAAAAAAATCTTACATTAAGATCCATAAAATAAGGAGGAGGCTCAATAACTCAGGGGATTGGTGACGGGTAAGACTATTTATTGGTCATGGCTGTTATGATACATGAATTCATGATTTTCTTGCTTTGTAAAATGTGCTTATATCTTCTTTGGGCATGCAAGTGGTGAGTGTCCGGGTGAAATATTTTCTCTAAGTCTGTTTGGCTGGGTTCTGAACTCAGAATAGTGTAACTCTAGAGAGGCCACTCAGTCCAAAGGAAGCTATTCCAGATGTTCACTGGCATACCTGTGGTCCAAATTCACCTGAGCTTGGTAAATATTAAAAGTGCAGAATCCTATGTTGAAAACTGATTAATAATAACATTCTGAAGTGTCTCACTGATTCCAAAGTCAAAGTTCCAAAGTTCCATTTACAAGTAAAAAGACATTCTTCCCATTTGCCTACCCTATCAACTAACCCTGGGATCTGAAAGTAAAGTGTGCAATTTCCATCTCTTGCATGGTCATCTATAATTTTTTTCACGCCTTATTTCCTGCCCTCATTTGCACCTGTGAATACAATAATCTTCATAGTATGCCATTAATTACACCTGTACAATTCCATTCTATTCAGTAGAGTTCCATACATGTAACTCAGGGCAGAATTTGCCTCACTATTGGAGGTTGGTTAAGAATTCTCTTTACGATGCAGGAGAATGAACAGGACCCAGCTTACTCTTGAACAGCAGCAGTGCTAACCAATAAAAGTAAGTATCAGTCACTACAGATTGCACCTCTAAAATCTGGGATCCTCTGGTCCAGCAACATCTGTGGTTCGGCATGACCACTGATGTTCCAGGATCAGAGAGTTCTAGTGCACTGCAGGAGGGTGGGGGCCCAGGAGCAGGTGTGTGGTTCAGTTAGGCTGGGGAGGGGACAGGAGCCCATCACAAAGCTGTGTTGAGCTATGGAGGGGACCAGGAACCAGCATGAGGCTCAGCTGGGCTGTGAGGGAGGAGGGGCATGCGGCTCAGCTGGGCCGGGAAGGGGCTGAGAGCTGGTACGTGGCTCAGCTGGGCCGTGGAGGGAGCCAGGAAGCCTGGTGGCAAGGAGAGCAGCAGCAGGGGGCCTGAAATGACCTTCCTTGGTTGGAAAAAATCCCTCATCCAACACCAGTCAGGTCCCGAGTGTGCCAGACCAGGGAGGTCCAACCCATATATTAAGCACATATGCACGCGGAATAGATCTGTGAAGTAAAAAGGTGCCTTTTTTAACCTGGTTACTCAGAGTGCATCTACACTGCATCATTATTTTGAGATAACTAGCATTATTTAAAATAACAATGTGAGTGTCTACACAGCCATTCTGTTATTTTGAAATAATTACGAAATAATGGACAGCTAATTGTGAAATCTGTAAACCTCATTCTACGAGGAATAATGCCTATTCTGAAATAGCTATTTCGAAATAAGATGTATGTGGGCGCTCCAGTGATGCTACTTCAATATAGCCCCTAGGGTTAGGGTTATAACCCTAACCCTAACCCTCACCATGACCATTCTACTTTATTCCTCCCCAGTGCCTCCAGGGGCTCTAAATCAAAGTAGCATGTCTACATTAGGGAAGCCTGATTCGGAATAATTTTGAGGCTTCCTTGCAGTGTAGATGTACTATTTTGAAATAAGCTATTTCAGAATAACTATTTGGTTGCAGGGCTGTAGTCATCATGAACAGGGCAGATTATGAACAGGAGGAGAACAGACAACTCACCAACACCAGATTCTACAGGCCTCTCTCCTGTGACCCCACTAAGGAATACCAAAAAACCCATGAAAAAACGGCTCACGAAACTCCCTGATGCTACTCAGAAACACTGACCCCCCCCCCCCCAATCTACTACCCAAAATACACACACCTGGTAATCCCGGATGGCCCATCATCTCCAGCATTGGCACACTTACCACAGGATTATCTGGCTATATCGACTCCCTCCTCAGACCCTATGCTACCAACACTCCTAGTTACCTCCATGATACCACTGACTTCCTGAGGAAACTCCAAAACATCAATAATCTTCCTGAAAATACCATCCTAGCCACCATGGATCTAGAAGCCCTCTACACCAGCATTCCACACAAAGATGGATTACAGGCCATCAGAAACACCATCCCCGATAACAACACTGCACACCTGATTACAGAGCTCTGAGGGTGTTCGGATTAATTTCTGACTGCCGCGGTTAGCCGCGGGCAGTCAGTTCGAATTAAGAGGATTTAAAAATGGCGCCTGCCCGGGAACATGCAAATGAAGCCTGGGATATTTAAATCCCGGGCTTCATTTGCAAGTTCGAATGCCCACATTAGCCACCCTAGTTCGAACTAGGGGGCTAGTGTAGACATACCCTGAGACTTCGTCTTCATCCACAACTTCTTCCAATTCAGAAACAATTTCTATCTCTAAATCAGCAGCACACCCATGGGCACTCGCATGGCACCACAATATGCCAACATCTTTATAGCTGACCTTGAACAACGTTTCCTCAGCTCTCGTCCCCTAATACCTCTACTTTACTTATGCTATATCGATGACATCTTCATCATATGGACCCACAGAAAAGAGACTCTTGAAGAATTCCACAAGGATTTCAACAACTTCCACCCCACTATCAACCTCAGCCTGAACCAGTCCACAGGGGAATTCTACTTTCTGGACACTACAGTACAGTTAAACAATGGACAAATTTCCACCACCCTGTATCGGAAACCTACCGACTGCTACACTTCCAGCTTCAATCCTAGACACATTTCTCAGTCGATTGTATACAGACAAGCCCTACGATACAACCAGATTTGCTCCGATCCCACAGACAGGGACAGTCACCTACAAGATCTTTACAGAGCATTCCTAAAACTGAAATACTCACCGGGGGAAGTGAAAAAAAAAATTGACAGAGCCAAAAAAATACCCAGACATGAACTACTTCAAGACAGACCCAAAAGAGAAAATAACAGAACTCCTCTTGTTGTTACCTACAGTCCACAACTCAGACCCTTCCAACACATTATACACAATCTACAACCCATCTTGGAAAATGATTCCTCACTCTCAGAGGCCTTAGGAGAAAAACCTATTCTTGCTTACAGACAATCCCCTAATCTGAAACGTATTCTTTCTGATAACCAGCACTTGATGAACCGCGGCGAAAGCTGCTTGCCAGCCTCACAGTGCGCATGTACAAGAACCGCATTGCGCATGCGCGCACCACTGGTAAACGGGGCACCGGGCTGAAATCTACTCACCAGGGGCGAGTAGATTAAATAGATTGTCAAGCCCTGCTGATAACCATGCCCATAACTACATCATAATCCTCCAGGAATCTAGCCCTAAAACCAAAAAAGATGCCAACTCTGCCCACATATCTACACTGGCGAATTCATCACTGGAGCAAACAACAGAAGCCACAAAATCAAAGGGTTATTTGACTGTACATCCAGTAATTTGATCTATGCCATCAAATGCCAGCAGTGCCCCACTGCTTTATATATTGGACAAACTGGACGGTCTCTGCGGGAAAGAATCAATGGATACAATTGGATATACGCAAAGAGAATATACAGAAGCCTGCTGGTGAGCATTTCAGCTTGCCTAACCACAGTCTGACAGACCTGCAAGTAGCTGTCTTGTCACAAAGCAGCTCTACAAGCCAAATACACAGAGAAGCCCTGGAATCCCAGTTCATCCACAAATTCAATTCACATGCTAATGGACTCAATAGTGATATGGGCTGATGGGGACTCTACCTACTTAATAACCACTGAAGGTGCTAACAGCTCCCTAAGTGGTATCCGTCTTGTTTTAGGAATCTATCTACAGTATTGGCTTTGATTTTTATCTGCTTAGGTTTAAGTATCCATTCTCCATATACTTAATGATGCTCTGTCTCCCACCTCCCTTCTTTTTTCTTTCTCTCCCCCACCCCTTCCTCTCTCCTATTTATTTCGAGTTTTCATATCCCCAATTCATAACTCCAGTCATCTGAAGAAGTAGGCTGTACCCACGAAAGCTCATGATACCATCCACATGTTTCATTAGTCTATAAAGTGCTACGAGACCATTTGTTGTTATTCCAGAATAGTTTATTTTTAAATAAGCATGCAGTGTAGATATACCCTCAAAGTACAACACACTTTAACAGAACAGCTGACCAAACTGCGCAGTAAATGAAAGCCATGCAGGGACACAATAATCAAGGCCAGAGGCAAATCCTGCTCCTCGTACTCATTCAGGTAGCTCCAATGTGTAAAGTGTTTGGGATTCTGGAAATTTCTAGGTGGTTTTAATAGATTTTCTGGTGTCAATCAGATTTTAATAGATTTTAACATATTTTTCTGGCTGAAAGAGCAAATTTAGTGTACAGTAAAGCAGCAACTGGCCTCTAGTTTGTAATACCATCTTCGCCCTGTGAATGATTTTATTGGACCAGTTTAGTAGTCAAACATTTATTTCACATATTTTGAATGAAAATGAACCTAGAAAAGGATTCTCTACCAGCATTTTCAGGCCTCAGACTGTTTGGCCACCACTATCAGTGATAAAACCAGTCCAGGAAAGGGTATCGCTACAGAGTTCTCAGTGGAACAACAAAACAGTGTGGTTGTTGGCCCAGAAAACCAAGTGTCTGGCTTTTGGTTTAGATTGTGAGAGATTAGTTTTTGTTTAACTATTTCTCAGTAATGGAAAGGCAGAATATGAAAACACTACTAATACTGCACAATATTTTGAATACCAAGCCAGCCATACTGTAACATTTTTACAGAACAGTAATTCCTCATTTAACACTATAGATATGTTTCAGAAAATGATTGTGTTAAGTGAAACCGTCTTATGCGGAGTCAATTTTCCCATTGAAAATAATGGAAAAGGTGGGGGTTGCATTTCAAGCGGTGGTATCTGTTGGGACCGGGACATAAGGTTGGGGGAGAAAGGGGACTGGGTTACAGCAGGGCGGGGAGGTGTTTGGCTCTGGGGAAGGGAAGAGGAGGAGAGGGGAGGGGGATTGGGTTGGGAGTATGACCCTGTGATGGGTCTGCCGGGACCCGCACTGCATCCGGCGAGGGGGGGAGGGGTTGCTGGGGAACGGCGCAGCGAGCAGCAAACCCTCCGCCACTTTGCAGAGAGGTGGGGGAAGCCTTGCGCAGCCTCCAGTGACGGGCGTCCGGCGAGGGGGAGTCAGCGGGGAATGGCGCAGTGAGCGGCAAACCCTCCGCCACTTTGTAGGGAGGCGGGGGAAGCCCTGCACAGCCACTCGCAATGGATTGGCTGGGGAAATCATGTTATTCCGGGGACAGTCGTGTAATTAAAAAAATGTTCCCTAAAAAAAAAAAAAATCATGCTATCGCGAAAACGTGTTAAGCGGGTACATGTTAAATGAGGAATTACTGTAGGTCAAATTGGGCCTAAAACAGTCACAGTCTTTAGCATTTATACGGTGTTATAAAAAATATCATATACCTCTCAGAAAGCAACTTGATAATGAAATAATTTCAGTGGCTTAATGTTTTGTATTAAATAGCACATCAATATAATGATATCATAAATAAATACTGTTAAATCAACACGAGATTTAATTCAGGCTATACAGGGTCCAATATGCATTATGGTAACATCACAAAGTGTTTTTTTCAGTCTATCTGATAAAAATTAGATCACAATGGGAATGTCTCTTAACAGTTATGACTTTTTTTCATCTTTCATTTTTCCATGGATATCTTGCTCATCTTAAAGCAGAAGGGGCGCCCAATCTATCAATTTGTTTTTAACATACAAAAAGATATGAAAACATGACCAATGACAAACTTTAATTATTATTATTATTGGTATAACCATTGTGCCTAGAAGTCCTAGTCACAGACCAGGACCCCATTGTGCTAGGCACTGCACAAACATGACACAAAACGACAGTCCATGCCTCAGAGAGTCTCTTACAATTTAGTTAAGACCAGAGACAACAGAGGGTTATACAGATGGATGGAGAAATACATTGTCACAGGAAGACAACATTGGTCAGCATGATAAGCTGTGATTTCAGTGCGCTATCAAGTGAACCACTGTCAAAGTTTATTGCAGGCATCACAGAGGATCAGAGTTTTAAGGAGGGATCTGAAGGAGGACAGTGAAGTAGCTTTTGTGGATGTTTAAGGGGGTGAGCTTCGTAAATTGCTATTCTACTGGAAAAATGACTGTGAAAACATTGTTCCTCCTTGCTCTACTTGACTTATATTTACATCAGATGACCTTTCTGACAAAAAGTCTTTCTACTATCTTTTACGATGGGAGCAAAGGAATATTTTCTGAAGGAAACGAATCATATTAGAGAACATACTAATTGGCAATATGTCAAACATAAGTTTGATTCAGTGTTGAGAAGGAAAGATCTGTTGAAAAATGCCTAGGGTTACACCCAACTATATTTGTCTACACTAAGGGCAAAACTATGCTGAACACTAGCTACAGTTTCTTAACACCTACTAATTGCAAACTGAATATATTTCATATGGAAAACATCCTATAAAATATCACTCACATGGCCCACTACACTTTTTCAGAGTTGAAATGATTTTTTAAAATATTTGTTTTATATTTAAAATTGTTTTAAGGTGATTTTCAGGAAAATTCCTAGTTTCCATCTTACAAGAGAAGAACATCAGAACCTGTTTATTGGCACATTACCATATCTGGCCCTAGGTGTTGACTATCCAAATCAATAGGGTTTCTTTACATTGCTATTTTACTGTGCTGTTACCTTCTCACTCAAGGGTTTGAAAAAACAGCAACCTTGAGCGCATCAAGTTACAGTGTAGTGAAGCTCCATTGTAAACAGACTGTTAGCTACACCGTTCATAGAGGCTGGTTAGTTGCAGCACTGGGAGTGACCACACTATCATGTTAAAATGCTGCTACAGCTGCGCTTTAAAATTAGCAGTGTACAAAAAACCTATGGGTATATCTACACTAGCACCCTAGTTCGAACTTCATTAGCATGATCTTGCTGGCATGTTACTCCGCTGAACAGCTGTTTTGAAAGTGAAAGTGTGTGCCGGGATGCGTTAGTTCAAACCAAATCCCTTGGTTTGAACTAACGTTACTCCTCAAAAAATGAACCAAGGGGTTTGGTTTGAACTAACGCGTCCTGGCGCACACTTTCACTTTCGAAACAGCTGTTCAGTGGAGTAATGCGCCAGCGAGATCATACTAATGAAGTGAGTGATATTTAAATCCCTGCTTCATTAGCAATTTCAGTCGCCTATATTTGCATCCCTAGTTCGAACTAAGGTGCAAGTGTAGACTTACCCTAAGCGAGGAGAACTCTGAACAGACTCCTGTTACAGTCCAATTAGCGGTATGAGGTACGGCATTGAATTTTTTTCCACTGCAAGAAGGAACATGAGCCCTATTTAACTATTTTCTTTGTCCAAAACAAACAAATGATTAGGGCTGGTTGAATATATGTTCGATATGTATAAGAACAGCCATACTGGGTCAGACCAAAAGTCCACCTAGCCCAGTATCTTCAGACAGTGGCCAATTCCAGGTGCCCCAGAGGAAATGGACAGAACAGATAATCATTAGGGATGTTAAAATGTGTGTATTTATGTAAGCATGTAACTGCTGAAAAAAATTCAGCAGTTAAACATTTACACACAGGAAGGCAGTTCCTGCAGTGCTGCGTGCATACCTCCCCCGTGCTGCAGCCCAGGAGAGAAGGGCAGGTGAGAGCTGCTGCATGCAGGGAGCAAACAACAACAGTGAAGTTGTGGTTGGTGTCTGCTACAGGCCACCGAATCAGGTGGATGAGGTAGATGACGCTTTCTTCGGACAACTGAGAGAAGCTTCCAGATCACAGGTCCTGGTTCTCGTGGGGGACTTTAATTACCCTGACATCTGTTGGGAAACCAATATGGCAGTACACAGGCAATCCAGGAAGTTTTTGGAGAATGTTGGGGATAACTTCCTGGCACAAGTGCTGAAGGATCTGACCTGGGGCCGTGCACAGCTTGACCTTCTGCTCACAAACAGGGAGGAACTAATAGGGGAAGTAGAGGTGGGTGACAACCTGGGAAGCAGCGATCATGAGATGGTAGATTTCAGGATCCTGACCAAAGGAAGAAAAGAGAGTAGTAAAATACACACTTTGGACTTCAAAAAAGCAGATTTTGACTCCCTGAGGGTATGTCTACACTACCCCGCTAGTTCGAACTAGCGGGGTAATGTAGGCATACCGCACTTGCAAATGAAGCCCGGGGTTTGAATTTCCTGGGCTTCATTTGCATAAGCGGGACGCCACCATTTTTAAAACCCCGCTCGTTCGAACCCCGTGCAGCGCGGCTACACGGGACACGAACTAGGTAGTTTGAACTAGGAAGCCGAGGGTACTGAGGGAGTTGGCAAATGTCATTGAGGAGCCTTTGGCCATTTTCTTTGAAAAGTCATGGAGATTGGGAGAAATCCCGGATGATTGGAAAAAGGCAAATGTAGTGCCCATCTTCAAAAAAGGGAAGAAGGACGATCCAGGGAACTATAGGCTAGTCAGTCTTACCTCAGTTCCTGGAAAAATCATGGAAGGGATCCTTAAGGAATCCATTTTGAGGCACTTGGAAGAGAGGAAAGTGATTAGGAATAGTCAGCATGGATTCACAAAAGGCAAGTCGTGCCTGACCAATCTGATTAGCTTCTATGTTTAGGTAACTGGCTTTCTGGACATGGGAAAGTCAGTGGATGTGATATACCTTGACTTTAGCAAGGCTTTTGATACGGTCTCCCACAATATTCTTGCCAGCAAGTTAAGGGAATGTGCATTAGATAAATGGATGGTAAGATGGATAGAAAGATGGCTAGAAGGCCGGGCCCAGCGGGTAGTGATCAACGGCTCGATGTCAGGATGGCGGTCGGTTTCTAGCGGAGTGCCCCAAGGTTCGGTTCTAGGACCGGTTTTGTTCAATATCTTTATTAATGACCTGGATGAGGGGATGGATTGCACCCTCAGCAAGTTTGTGGATGATACTAAGCTGGGGGGAGAGGTAGATACGCTTAAGGGCAGAGATAGGGTCCAGAGTGACTTAGACAAATTGGAGGATTGGGCCACAAGAAATCTGATGAGGTTCAACAAGGACAAGTACAGAGTTCTGCACTTGGGACGGAAGAATCCCAAGCATTGTTACAAGCTGGGGACCAACCAGTTAAGTAGTAGTTCTGCAGAAAAGGACCTGGGGTTACAGTGGATGAAGAAGCTGGATATGAGTCAACAGTGTGCCCTTGTAGCCAAGAAGGCTAATGGCATAATAGGTTGCATTAAGAGGAGCATTGCCAGCAGATCCAGAGATGTCATTATTCCCCTTTATTTGGCTCTGGTGAGGCCACATCTGGAGTATTGTGTCTAGTTCTGGGCCCCCCACTACAAAAAGGATGTGGACGCATTAGAGAGGGTCCAGTGGAGGGCAACCAAAATGATTAGGGGGCTGGAGCATATGTCTTATGAGGAGAGGCTGAGGGAGCTGGGTCTGTTTAGTCTGCAGAAGCGAAGACTGAGGGGGGATTTGATAGCAGCCTTCAACTTCCTGAAGGGAGCTTCCAAAGAGGATGGAGAGAGGCTGTTCTCAGAAGGCAGAACAAGGAGCAATGGTCTCAAGTTGTGGTGGGAGAGGTCCAGGTTGGATATTAGGAAAAACTATTTCACTAGGAGGGTGGTGAAGCACTGGAATGGGTTACCTAGGGAAGTAGTGGAGTCTCCATCCCTAAAGGTGTTTAAGTCTCGACTTGACAAAGCCCTGGCTGGGTTGATTTAGTTGGGATTGGTCCTGCCTAGATGACTTTCTGAGGTCTCTTCCAGCTCTATGGTTCTATGATTCTATGCACTGACTCCTGCCTCCCGCCCACCCATGCTGCTACCTCTGTATCAGAGGCAGCAGGGGTGAGGGAGAGCAGGCAGGAGCCGATGCTTGTGGGGACCTGGTTTTTAAGCCAGCTCCCTGCATACACCGGCTGCCATGGAGCCACCTGGCCCCTGGTCCCCTCCCCCCCAGGGGAGGAGATCAGGTAGCTCCACAGCTGGCTCCTTGTGCCTGCTGGCTCCCGCCTTCCCCTCGCCTCGCTGCTTCCTCTGATACAGAGGCAGCAGTGTGGGGGGGCATCCTTCATGTAACCATGTACATGTATACACTATCACATCCCTAGTAACTATCAAGTGATCCATACTTTGTTTCCCATTCCCAGTTTCTGACAAACAAAAGCTACGGACATAATTCCTGCCCATCCTGGTTAATAGCCCCTGATGGACCTATCCTCCATGAATTTATCTGGTTCTTTTTTGAACCCTGTTAAAGATCTGGCCTTCACAACATCCTCTGATAAGCAGTTCTGCAGGCTGACTGTGTGTTGTGTGAAGAAATATTTCCTTTTGTTTGTTTTAAACCTGCTATCTATTCATTTCATTTGGTGACCCCTAGTTCTTAAGGGAGCAAATAAATAATTTCCCCTTATTTACTGTCCTTGCCTCAATCTTATCCCCTTTTAGTCTTCTCTTTTCTGAGCTGAAAAGTCCCAGTTTTATTAATCTCTCCTCATATGGAAGCTGTTCCATAACCCTAATCATTTTTGTTGCCCTTTTCTGAACTTTTTTCCAGTGCCAAGATACCTTTCCTGACATAAAGCAATCACATCTGCATGCAGTATTCACTGTTTGCTTTTTTGACTGCTGCTGCATATTGAGTGGATGTTTTCAGAGAACTATCCACAATGGCTCCATGATCTCTCTCTTGAGTGGTAACAGCTAATTTATTCCCCATCATTTTATACGTATAGTTGGGATTATGTTTTCCAATATGCATTTCTTTGCATTTATCAACATTAAAATTAATCTACCTTTTGTTGTCCAGTCACCTGGATTTGTGAGCTCCTTTTGAAGTTCTTCATGGTCTGTTTTGAGCTTAATTATCAGGAGCAGTTTAGTATCATGACACCTCTCTTTTTACCCCTTTCTCCAAATCATTTATAAATATGTTGAACAGGATTGGTCCCAATGCAGACCCCTGAGGGACACCACTAGTTACCTCTCTCCAGTCTTAAAATTGACCTTTTTTTTTTTTTTACACGTTGTTTCCTGTCTTTTAACCAGTTATCAATCCATAAGAGGACCTTCCCTCTTATCCCAGGACAGCCAAAAAACAACAAAAACCCCCATGCAATCTGAAAATTGTAGTTTTGTTTTTAAACCTCTTTTTTCCTAATTCCCTTCCAACTCTCTTTTCCACTGAAATGTAAAAAAACATACACACAAATAAAATATTTTGTTTCAATCAGTATTAAAATTTGTCTGTTCAGTTTGCTTAAAATGAATTTTTAATTCCTTTAAATGAATTTAAAAAATAAATGTGTTCCTTCATTTTTTTCCATTTAAAAGAGTTTGATTAGCTCTCCAAAATATATTTAGGGTTTGATTCACCAGAGTATTTCTCCATTCTGACACTAGTACTGGTCCAATGAGATCTACTGACAGCAGTTTTCAAACTCAGTCCCTGAGTAAGTATCTAGTAGTTTGGCATTGGCAGCAACTGCAGCGCAGTTTATCTTTGGGTGAGGGAAGCAGCCATATAAACACACTAGTGTATTCCATAGCATGGATGGAGTCACAGAAATTTTAATGTAGACATCTCTGGCTATGTCCACACTACAAACATCTATCGGAAAAAGGTATGCAAATTGGAAAAGCCTCTTCTTTTGGAAGAGCCCTTCTTCCTCATGGGAGGAGGAATACAGGGCTTCCGAAAGAGCCCATCTGCTCTTCCACAAAAAAAAGAAGAGGAAGAGCAGATGCATCCCCTGGACGCAGCGGAGTTTTTCCGGGATACCTCTGGTATCCCAGAAAAACCCCGTAGAGTAGACATAGCCTCCCATAACAGCTCCACTTGCGGTAAAGTTCAACAGTATGTGCAATCAAAGAAGAGGGGGCCCAAGTATCCCTCCCTAAGATTTCCCATTATAAAATAAAATAGTGGGCCCTACCTTCCATTTCCAACGGATCCAAATTACACACTGGGGATGTAAAGGACTAGTTGAATATTCGCTCCCCCCACCATTGCTATCTCTATCAGGGGGTATTTAAAAGCGGCAGCACTGCATAGAACCTGGGCTCATGTGGGGAATCCCCAGCTGACCAACGTGCCAGCTTTGAAATGTATAAGAGTCCCCAGTGGAGGCTCTTTGTGCATTTCAAAGAGGAAGTGCAGCATTCAGCCTGGGGGCAGCTGACCCTGGGCTCCATGCAGCATGCCAGCTTCCCATTGGGGCTCTTGTACATTTCAAAGGCAGAAGGCACAAGTGCTTAACGACTACTCGAGTAGTAAATTAATCGCTACTTAACATCCCTATTACACACACTGTGATGATGACTGAAGATAATGACAAGGCTCCCAAAAAAGACAACTAAACAACTAACTTCAAGGGTAGTGAGGAGGAGGAAAAGCTGACATGAAGGAAGAAGTACACCCTTACACCAATATGGAAATAAGCTAGTTTAGAATCCAGCATACATCAATGTTGCAATACTGACACTGCCAGTAACAACTCCAAATCAAAGGCTTTGAAAATACTATGGAGAAGTCCAGAAATTTCAAGACAAAATCTACCCTTTTTTTGTCATCTTAAAACTTTAAAAATGGGAGAGCACTGTTGGTATTGTGGTCAAAGTAAAGGATTAGGACCCAGGAGTTCTAGGAACAGTTGCTGGCTTTGATTTAAAATTTCTTCTGTGACATCGTCTAAATCACATTCCCACTCTGTGTGTCAATTTCCTCATCAATAAAATTGGATCAAGGATGTCCTTCCTGGAGATGTTTTGCTTCATTAAAGTATTCTGAGATTCTCTGACATAAGGTATCTCTGCAAAACAACAGTGCAACCTGACCATATTCTTTCTGTATTCCTGTTACTGTATGAGAGAACATACTGAGAACAGTTTAGAGTTTCTCAGCTGCTTATTCAGCGGGAATTGAGAATGCTGCCCTTTATAGGTCACTTATGCATTAATATTGAAAACTTCTTGGCCTGGACATGCTCCTGTCTAGAATGCAATTCTATATTTTGTCACACCACATCTGCTTACAATGTGATGCCACATTGTGCATGTTTGTTAAACACGGATTAAAGGTATTTCTTAGAAATAAGGCACATTTTAAAAATATTTAATTACTGTAATAGTTTAAATCATTTGTTATGCAACTTGCATTTTGGATTAAAATTCAGAATTCAGAGTCTCAATCTATTTATGAAAGAGAGGTTTTCAACAATTATTTATAACATCTCAGGAATTACTCCCCTTCCACCTATATTCAGAATAAGCCAGCCTTCAAAAAGCTCAGCTGGAATCAACGTGCTGAGTGGTAAATCTTAGAGGACTAAGTCATGCAGCTACCTGGAAGAAAAAGAATCCTTCATAGAGTATTTAAAAATGCTAAATGGCCCGGGAAACTACTCTGAGATTTCTCATGCTCAGATCCTCATTTTCTCTTGCATGGTCATCTGTGGGACAGCTCTGGAAAACAAGGCAGCCATTTTCTTTTAAGCTGTTACACTCAGCAAACCAGATTGAAGTGCTTGATAAGCCGCTGTTCTCTTCCGAGCCTGCAGCAATTGGAGGGGAAAAACAACCAATCAACCACAAACAGGTAGCAACCACATCCATTTTTGTTCTTGCCTGATATGACTCACGACTCCACAGATGGGGACCAGGAGGGGGAGGAGGGAGGAAAGGGAGGCCTGGATACAGACAAATCAATATGCATGTTAATACTGGCCCAGCCTTATTTGACTGACTGGTTTTACGGTTTATCCCTGTAATGCCTTAGCAACTGAGATTCCTTTTAACACTATGTTTGCCTCACTTTCATGTCTTTTGGGGGAAAAAATAATGCTGTATAAAATACTTTGCTGTGCTGTACACCCTTTTGTCTAAGGACGGCTCTAACAATGCTTTACACAAAGATAAATTAAAGAGGCCTTAAAAAAAAACACCACCACACACCCCACCCTGGGTTAAAAGCCCAGAAGGAAATTTATTAGGACACACTAGACACATACCTATATGTATACCTGTGGTCACATTTTCAGAAGTGCTTTAAGATTTTCAATGTCCAGCTTGAGACAATGTAAAGAGACCTGATTTTCAAAAGCGCTGTGCACACGGGCTCCATTAAGAGTCTCCAAAACCACATGCCTACCCCTCTGAACATTTAAGCAGAATGTGATTTTTACATACACCCACACTCTAACTACAGGATGAGAAGCAGTAATCCCTTTAGTTAGATCGCCTAACACTTTCCTTTATAAACATTTTCCTGGCCCTTTGATAAGAGTAGCAAGTAACATCTCCATAGTTTACAGCAGAGCCTTGAAATCTGGTGGTGTGTAGACCTGGAGTCAGGAAGGTGCCCTGTGCAGTTGCCACAGTAAATCTGATCAGATTTAATCACATTGTAAACTACTAAAAAGACACCATGTCCCACTCCTGTTTTTCTTAGAGTTTACTAGCAGCTGGCTGCAGAGCTGGCCCAAGCTACGGGCTGACCGGGCGATAGCCCGGGACGCCCTATTATAAGGGTGCTGTGCAGTGTTGCCGGGCTACGCATACGCCGTGTGCCCGGGGCGGGGCCACATATGCGCCGGGGCCGGGGGCACAAGCATGAGCCACGCGCCCGGGGGCGGGGCCGCTCATGAGTTGTGCGCCAGGGGCGGGGCCACGCGTCCGGGGTGCAAGAATGGCTCGGGCTGGCTGCTAAATTCCCTCAATGTTCCATCAGCACCCTGCATGGACTGCCCCCATAGGCAACTGGCAAGGGGCCTCCCACTACCTGACAACCCTCTCAGCATGAAGAAGGGCAAGGACAATCTCCTCTGCATAAGGCCCCCGCCTCTCTTTGCCCCTGCTCCCCCTTCTCCCCACTCTTGCTCTGTCCTCTCTCCTCTTCCCTGCCTTGCTCACTCAACATATGCTAGTTCTGAACCTTGGGCCACAGAGGAGGTCCAGCCCCGCTGCACTCACTGGCAATGCCAGGAGAAACTGAGCAATGTGGCCCCAGCTCGTGCTGCTCTCCACCACATTTCTCCACTTCCCGCTGGTGAGTGCAGGGGCAACCCCCCCCCCCCCCCCGTTACTCTGAGCAATGCACTAGGAGAGCAGAGCAAGTTGGGGCCACGTTGCTCTGCTTCCCCTATTGCTGCTGGTGAGTGCAGGAGGGACTGGAACCTTGCTATGTGTGCTAGTCTCCCCTAGATGTCCAGAGACTCCTGCCCCACCGACTGGACTCGATGACCTCTTGAGGGGGGCTGGACTCGATGACCTCTTGAGGTCCCTTCCAGTCCTATGATTCTATGATTCTATGACTACTGGCCTGGCTCTTGTCCATGTGCTCCCCGTGTCACCCCTGAGTTCTTACTTCAGCATGCAAAATACATAAAAGTGCTCCAGAAAGGACACACAGACAAAATGGGTCTTCCAGGACTGGCCTGGAGTCTTCCAGAATGTGCATAGAAAAATCTCTAGAGATAGCTTCAGTCAGAGCTGGCAGCCCTACATTCTCAAAATGGAGACTTGTCACACTTCTTTCATTGCTACTTTACCTCTTTGGATTAAGAAGGAAAAGTACACTGGGTTTGGATCCAGGAGACCGTTCAAATCTCATTTCTTCTGTTGACCTGGAATAATTCTGTGCCCAACACAACCCTCATTAATGAAAAAGGCGTTGAGAAAAAGGCATTAATGAAAAACCCAGTGAGAGGTTATACAAATAGGAAGAAAGCCCTAAGAAGCTGCCAAATCTACACATGTGGCTCTTGAGTTTGTAAAATGCATATATAATTCACTATTTGGAGTTATGCATTTTTCTCTAGTGACTGGTCCACAGAAGCCAACAGTCTAATCCTACTGCCAACTATTGTAATTAATCTTTTAGTTTCAGAAGTCTGTGATACAGCACTTACAGGTCTAAAGCAGGATTTCCCAACCTATGGGTCGGGACCCAAATATAGGTTGCCATTACATTTCAAAAGGGTCGCCAGGTGTCTCCCCAGGTGGCTCTTAAGGAGCCAGTCACACATTTTTTTAATTGCCCTAGGTCACCAAGTCTTCCTGAATTGTCAAAATGGGTCCCCATCTGGAAAAGGTTGGGAACCGCTGGTCTAAAGCTTTCCGTTCTCTTGACAGCATATGGTAGCTGGTGGTGCGGACTAGTTTCACATAAGTACTTTCCCACTTTTCATAATACAAAAGGACCATTTGGGAGATTAAATACAAAAATCCAAAAAAGTCCAAAAAATGTTACCAAGATTGCCAACTCAACCTTAATTTTGCTCCCTTTTGTACATGCATTCACAGACAGTCTTTAATTGCATGATCATGCACTGCCCTTCCATCCTAGGAGATTGTTTTAATTATATCCCAACATTCCTTTATATTGTGGTTGGGATCAGACGGGACTATAAGTGATGGCATTATGCCAAGGATGAAGCCTGATAGTTTAGCAGTTTCCAGCATGTCTTATCATTGTTCTGTACTTGAAGTAGAGCACTGTGTAGCTCAAAAGCTTGCATCTTTCACCAAGAGAAGTTGGTCCAATAGTAACATAAGAACAGTGATACTAGGTGAGACCAAAGATCTATCTACCAAGTGTCATGTCTTCTGACAGTGGCCAATGTCAAGTGCCCCGGAGAAAATGAACAGAAAGAGGTAACCATCTAGTGATCCATCTCCTATTCCCCATTCCCAGCTGCTAGCAAACAGAGGCTAGAGGCACCATATAAAGTAGACTGCCTCACCCACATTGTCCCTCTCTTTAAAATGGAAAGTGAGATTAAAACAAAGGGGGAGTCTGTATTTCAAGCATACAAATTCCATCTATTTTACAAGTTATGGAAACGTAAGAACATAAAATGGCCATACTGGGTCAGACCAAAAGTCCATCTAGCTCAGTATTCTGTCTGCCAATGGTGGTCAATGCCAGATACCCCAGAGGGAGTGAACACAACAAGTAATCACCATGTGATCCCTCTCCTGTGACTCATTTTCAGACAGAGGCTAAGGACACCATTCCTATCCATCTTGACTAATAGCCATTGAAGGACCTAACCTCCATGAATTTATCTAGCTCTTTTTTGAACCTTGTTAAAGTCCTAGTCTCCACAACATCCTCTGGCAAGGAGTTCCACAAGTTGACTCTGCGCTGCATGAAGAAAAACTTCCTTTTGTTTGTTTTAAATCTGCTATCTATTAAACGTAGCTGACAACTACAATTATTGAATGAAGACAGTTTTCATTATCCTGACTGTGGCTTTACCTCACTCTGATGATGTTTCCCCTTCCCCCTAAGAACACCTGTATCACAACTCTTTTTTGAGGGGGGAGGGTGACGCATACAGGAAATTAGAGTGATAAAGTATCCTTATTCCATTAAAATTCAAAATATGTAAAACCACAGTTCTAGAAATGATGTCATCCATACAGGAAATGTTTTGGGCTTTTTTCTCCCACACAGCTATTGCATCACATGCAATTACAAAAAATAAGCAAATAAAATCATTCACTTGTTTTTTATTCAATCCAATAGTATGAATTAGGCCAAAAATCAATATAACTTGAGCATTTGACACTCTTGTCTTAATATTTGAAACTCTTGTAGTATGTTGCCATTTTCACAAGTTAGGACTATGGGTAAGATCCTCACTCATGATCCAAAGCCTTTACATAGATACAAAGTCTGGAGCAATATAAAAGGACAATAAAAGCCTGGATATCTCCGTGGGAGGATTCCTACTGTGAAGAAACTGAAGAGACAGCCATAAGGCTGCCTTTCAAGAAATCCTCTGCAGGCCTAAGTGTAGGGTGTGTGCTGCAAACATGATTTGTATAAGAGCATAAGAACAGCCATACTGGGTCAGACCAAAGGTCCATCTTGCCCAGGTAATTATCCACTCCCTGTTGCTCATTTCCAGGTGGTCACAAACCAAAGCTAGCGACACCATTCCTGCGCATCCTACCTATCCTCCATTAATGTATCTAGTTCTTTTTTGAATCCTGCTAAAGTCTTGGTCTTCACAGCATCCTCTGGCAAGGAGTTCCACAGGTTGATTATGTGTTGTGTGAAGAAATGCTTCTTCTTGTTTGTTTTAAACCTGCTACCTATTAATTTGATGACCCCTGATTCTTTTATTAACAAAGTACCAAACTTTGGTTCTACTATGGCTCAAACCCTAGTTTGACATTCTGCATGTAAAGTAAACATAGTAACCACTAAACTATAGAACCACTGTATATTTGAGGTAGGAGCAAATGGTGAAGAAGGACGCGGAGAGTAAAAGGGGGAACCAGCCATGTGATCACCACCACTCCGTGACTCCTCCCTGTGCCAATGAGGGAGGCTGGAGTCAACACCCCGTTTACACCAGACCTCGCCCTTGCCTCGCCTCTTCCCAGCCATGCTCTGCACCCGACCTCCTCCCCCGAGCAACACATCCCAGGAGGAAAAGCAGGGAGCTTGGTGCCAGCCAGAGGAAGTGGCATGATGCAATCTGAGCCCTCTTCCCTCCTCTACTAGCTGCGTTGTGCTATTTCTCACTGATGATTGTGGGGGAGGAGGGAAGCGGTTCCTCCACTGTTCCCAAAAGAAGGGCCAGACACAAAAGCAAAAAAAAAAAAAAAAAAAAAACCCCACAAACAAACAAACAAACAAAAAACAAAAGGAACCCACCCTTACTGATGTGGCCAGTGACTGAGAAGGAGAAAGACAATCCCTATATTCGCCTCACACACCAGAGCCTTAAGAGGCCCAAGCTAGTAGGATCTTATGTGTTCCAGCCCCCGCGGGAGCCCTGAGGGCAGGATCCAGGCAAGCCGGGAGCCGCATCTAGCCCCCGGCCTTAGGTTCCCCACTCCTGATTTAGACAGATTCTGATACATCAAGGACCAGTCCAAGATGGCAAGGGCATAACAATGGCTTCTTAAATCCACCGTAGGCCACCTTACTTAATTGTAAATTCTGTACTGCAGCTCTGGAAGGTGCAGCTCAGCATCTCAACCAGCAAGGATCCCTAAAGAACCGATATTCTACATTGCACCAATTTCAAAGCTGTTCTAACCACACACTCTGCAATGGTAAGTGTAACAAAGAAATTCCCAAGGCAGAGGGGAGAATAAAAAGGAAGAATAAGAAAGTCGCATGAAGGGGAGGTGGGGGAGGGAGATCAAAACAAAATAGAACAGTTATGGAATTCTGAGCACTGTATCTTATTTAGTTACTCAGTAAAAGCAACCATTTGTTTCCGTAAGGCAAAGGTACATGCTCCTAGATATTTCACTATTTTATCTCTCTCTATAAAAAAATAATTTCCTGCAGGATGATAGAGCGACATCATAACGTCATTCTGCATCACCCCGCCCCCTCCCCGAGTCAAAAGGGGAAGTGGCGGACATGGCTCAGGGTTCTCCCAGCCCTTCATCGGGGGGCACCCTAGGCTACCCACTGGCCACTGGCTCCCCTGCAGGAGGGCCAGGGGGGCAGTGGTGGTAGCCACCTCTGGCCCTGCTTCTACTTCCTGGTCTGGGTCCTGGATGCTAATCACCACCGTCGCCACTTTGGGCCAGGTGCTCGAGCTGCCACATGGGGTTCCAGCCTCGTGCTCCACCCCCTTTTCCCTGCCTAAGATTACAGAGCTAGCTGCCGGGGGGGGGGGGGGGGGGAGAGAAAGCCCCGAGGCTTGTCGGGCAGGGGGGAAAGGCAGAGTAAGTGACTCAAGGTAGCAAATGGCAGCAGCTTCCCCACTGGAGCAGCAGGGAAAACCTCTGATGCTTGGAAGCAGCACTCATGGCATAAAAAGAAGTAAGTGCCCCCCCCCAACTCCTCATGCCCAGCCCCTGCATCACCAACACCTCACACACCTCCTCCTCCGCTGCACCCCCAGCCAGCTCTTGCCCCCTACTCCTGGCCAGACACCCTGCTCCTATCCCCTCCCCTGGCCAGACATCCTGCCCCCAGCCTGCTCCTGCCCCCTCCTCCTGGCCAGACACCCTGCTCCTGCTCTTAGCCCCCACCACATAATTTGCCCCCAGCCCATACCTGCCCCCTCCCTCCATCCACACACTCTGCCCAGTCAGGGCCCATCTCCCATTTGGCCATAGCATCCTGTCCCTGGGGCAGGGCCTTGCAGTCCAGCCCCCATCTGGCTGCAGGAAGGGCTGGTGGCAGGTAGCAGGGGAGACCACGATCCAACTGAGGTGGACAGATGAGGGATTGGTGAGCACAGTGAGCGGGGTGGGAGTAGGGTGCAACACCCTAGTAACACTATAAGAGCATGCATGCTTTACTAGAACATTTCAGGTTTACAGTTCAGTTTTTGATGTTTAAGAAAGAGGGCTACCTGCAGTTGTTCTAATCTTTACCCTGCCAAAGGTAAGGGAATACTGAAGTATTACATGGACTAGAGAAAATAAGATTACAGCAACATTTCATTGGGAGGGGAGGAAGACACATTTTGTTGTTACTACTCTGTACTGCACCAGAGTCCATTATAGCAATATTAAATGTGTACAAACTAATTTTAAGACTGCACATTCTGTTTGTTAAATTATGGGATTTAATTGGACTACTGGCAGTGCCCTGTTCATTGCAGCTAAATTAGCAAACCATAGTTCATGTTTCACTGCCAGTTCCCCTTTAGCCTTTTGTTGTGGTTGTTACAGTTTCTGACGTATAATTGATGTAAGCAACTTACACTAGGTGTTATTCAGGCAAAGTTATGTATTTACTTGAAATACAAAAGTAAATATGGTATTATCTTCTTCGGCATGTGAGAGCAAGATCCTGTAAATGTATTATCTGCTTTGACCCTTTCACCAAAAACTAATCCCTTTTGCAGGATCAGGGTCATAGAGAGAAACTTCACTCATCTGAAGAAGGGGGCTGTGCCTACCAAAGCTCATGATACCATCTACATGTTTTGTTAGTCTTTAAAGTGCTACCAGACCATTTGTTGTTTTTTAAATTTATCCTGTACAGACTAACTCGGCTACCCGCTGAAACTTCCACATCAGAATAGTTCATCATAGCCCTGGGCTTACTAAATATGAGGCAGCATTCCTTAAAGCATGGGTTCCCAAACTGGGGGGTGTGCAGAAATTCCGGGGGAGGGGGAGGGGGGCGGGGTGCACAAGGCGACCCAGTCCTCCTCCCCCCCCCCAAGTTTTGCTGCTATTTTTGTTTGCTCAACAAGTTTTGGTGGGGGGTGGGAGGGCGTGAGAGTTTCTCAAAAATCAAAAAGGAGGCATGATGCCGAAAAGTTTGGGAACCACTGCCTTAAAGAATACTCAGAAGAGACAGGAAACAAAGAAAGGAAGGGAAAAAAAGACCCCAGTCCTTACTCCCATACATGCAATCTATACTAAACACACAAACAAATCAGAGTTATGTTGCAAACAGAAAGTGCTTTCAGTCTTGCCAGGAAGGATGATAGCAGTGCATAAATGCTGCTGGGAATATTCATGTGCAACAACAAAGCACCACCTCTTCCTTGTCTCATTATGGCCCAATTTGCGTTTGCATCCATTGATTGTGGGAGTGGTACTGTGCCCACATTTTACTAGCGCTAATGGTCCTCTAATATTTTGCATCCAGATGCGGATTTTTCCCATCTGTGTGTGGAATAAATTTTGTTATGTGCACTGGCTGTGGGCACTCTGCTAATCAGCACACAGCTTACAAGGAACACTGACCAGCATCCTGAATTTTCAAGACGTGGAGAGCAGTTCTACTAACTGTTCAAACAAACAGACCAAAGTAGACTGAATAACATCGAAAAGAAGTCTGCCTGGTCATGCCCTAACCGAGCTAAAAATGGAGCAGACCAGCCAAGGTATTCCTGAAGATGTTAGTGTTTTGTATGAATAGAAAGGCAAAGGTCCTCTTTTTCAAAAGACAGTATGGGATAAGTGTGGAACTTGAGCCTTGTGGGAACTTGACCACAGCAGGGGGTGGTCTTGGCCGAAGCTTCACCAAAAGCCATCAAAACAAAATTACACACAAAACCCGAAACTCACCATGTTTTTGGAGTGGTTCAGATTTTTTGATGAAAATTCAACACAGCTCTAGTCAGGACCAGGTCAACTGCCTGCTGATGATCCCGGCTTGGCGGGCTGCCATGCAGCCCCAGTCCAGCTCCTCTGCCAAGTTACCCTCTTCCCCGTTGGGCTGCCATGGCCTGGTCCCCTTGCTGTACTGTTGCAGTCCAAGCCTGGCTCCGGCTCCCCTGCTGGGCTGCCATGTGGCTTTGGCTCTGACTCCCCAGTTCCCCTGCCAGGCTGCTGCTAATCCCACTGGGCTCCTGACTCACAGCCATTGGAACTTTATGGCCCAAGAACATTTGTGGTCTTGACAGACCACAGATGTTGCTGGACCAGAGAGTCCATCCAGTTTATGGAGGTGCAACCTGTAGCTGGAGTGTGAGGTCTTTTAAGTAGATTTGAGGAATCAGGAAATAAGCTTGAGAAGAGACCCTTGCTGGTAGTTTGTTGTAGTGCGTCTTTCCTCCAAAAATATTATGGGAGCCAAAACATTTTTTATTCAGCACAATAATCTGAACTGAGATAAACCTACATTGCACTATCAACCACAGTGCAGTGAAGGAGCCAATGCAAATATGTGCTTTCACTAACAATTTTGTGATATCCATGTCACAGCAGATCAGCCATTTGAGGATGTGTAACATACAGAAAAGACAAGTGCCCCCCTCAGTAGCATTGATTTCAGTGCAAACCTTTCCCCTCCCACACACCGTAGAAAGAGAATGCACTGTTAGACTTAATACTGACACCCCTTCTTGTACTGATAATACAGGTTAATGTTCTAAAATATTTAATTCTAGACTGTTTGCAATTCACTGTTAAGGGCTATAACAAAAGCAGAATAGGGTAGAAAAGATCAAGTAATGCAAGGGTGAAATTCTTAAAGTGCTTCACTGAGATTTCATTATGACAGTTTAGCTAGGGTAAAATGCAATGAGGATTCACAAGAAAAAAGCCTCACCATCAATTCTACGATTCAGATACCACAGAATCTACCCCCAGTACAGAACTATGCTTTGGAGTCTGAGGTTTCATTTAAAAATTATGTTATCTTATGTTGTTTGGGAAGTTTATCTTCAATTCACATTTGGAAGTGTTAATATATGCAGTACTATCTTCCAGATTCTGTGAGGTACAAAAAAAAAATAGCTCTAAGTGAATGGTAAATTGTCCTATGAACCCCATGGGGTATTAATGTTGCCGTTGATATTATCAAGATTTTGACTCAAATATTTTTAGTTAACTAACACTTATCTAATTTGCATATATAAACGTGTTTGTAGGAAAAAAACAAACATTCCCCAGTAATATTCCCATGCAGTCTATTTCTTATGGTACATAAACAGATATCACTTGTTGGCCAAGTTTATTAGCAATGGAAACTAGAGTTAAATCAGCTTAGTTTTCATCTTGCAATTACAGGGAATAAATAATTGAAGATTATTATAGAAGATGGAAAGATAATTTATAACTTTTCTTAGGTTGTCATACTAACACAAACAAAAGTATTCAGAGAGCTGTTTAGAAAACAATTACAAAATTGTGCTCTGATGATCTGTTAGATATTGATCCAGGTAGTTGTTTTAAGATCTGGAGGAAGAACAAGGGGAAATTTCCACATGCAACCTTTCCCAAATGTTAGATACAGTTGGGATTGCTAGGAATGGTGTTCCTATCTTCTGTTTGTCAGAGGCTGGAAATGGATGACAGGAGAGAGATCATTTGATGATTACCAGTTCTGTTCACTCCCTCTGGAGCATCTGGCAGTGGCCGCTGTTGGCAGACAGGATACTGGACTCGATGGACCTTTGGTCTGACCCAGTATGGCCATTCTTATGTTCTTATACAAGAAAATAAATGCTTGTGAAAATATTCCCTACAGTGGTATTGCAAAAAGATACTGATTCTGATCGATTTTAATGCCAGAAGGAACCACTATGACATTTCATCTGGCCTGACATCTTAACATTGCCTCTATAAGTAATATAGAATCATCTCATGATCATAAAATGTATTTCTTAAATACTTGAGTCCTTATTGCTTTGTATTTTGTACAGTGATTTACTCATGCCATGCAAAACTAGCACAAGAACGAGTATAAAAAGCCAATTCAGAAGTGTTTTAACACCACTTTATACTGGATTTGCACAGATGTGACTGTGCAATTCACCAGAGATTCAGGCCCCACATACATAAGCAAAGAAAATGGAAAATCGGATGTAGTGAAAAATAGAAATAGTGATCATACTCTCGTTAGTGTGTAATTAAGTCTAAACTGTGAGATCAATGAAGGGAAAGATAAGGAAGTTATTTTTTAAGCACAGTATGTTGAGGGGAATATAGCAAATCTGGTGAAAATCTAATGGCATGAAGTAACAGATGGCAGACACCCCCGGGACCTGAAATATGTTTGAAGATTATTGGCAGAATAGCATGATTAAGAGTATATGCTATCTAGCAATATACTAGGAGTCAAATTATAATGTATAGAGTTAGGTCTTAAAAATACTATATTCCCATTTAGACAAAACACAAGCAAACAAAAGGGAGGCTCAGGCAAATGTGAGAAATGTAAAAGGAAAGCAACACACATGACTAAGTTTTAGGCAGTAAGGAAGAGGAAAATTTAAGAGAACAGAGCATGTTTTGGATAAAGAAAAGACTAAGGAGAAACACGACTGTCTACAAATATGCCACAGGGGCCAATTAGATACATTAGTCAGCAAAGATGGAACAAGAAATAATGGGCTAAGCACAGAGAAGAAAATTTAGGTTATAATATTAGGAAATACATTGTAAGAACAGTTAGACAACAGAACAAGCTACCAAGGGACATGCTAGGAACACCATCACATGGGGTACCTAAAGCCTGCCAAGAATGATTTAGGGATAGTTAACTCTATCCTGCCATGAAGAAAGGGAACTGATTAGATGACCCATGGTATATATTTTCTAATCTAAATGATACTATGCTGGGTACATTTCAACAGAAACTCTTCTGAAAACTATACAGTTATTACTACACTAATTTAAGGCCCACCATGTTAAGGTGGCCCTTAACATTCAAGTGGTATATTTGCCATGCCCAGGTGGATATACTAGGCTTGCTATACCAGTCTTTTCTGAGCAGTAGGGTGGTCCTGTGTCTCCTATTTTCCAACAATTGACAAATTGATTAGATTCACACATCCAATCCATGAGTACAAATACTTAAGCCTCAGTAAAATAAAGTAAAAATAAAATCCAGAAATTTTATGCAGATTTTCCCTGTTCCAAAGATGGCAGGAACTGGTAATGCACAGTCACCTGGAGTAGATGCAAGCACAAGATGTGGAATGAACATTAGCTGTTTATTTGTTGAGACTTTAAAAAAATATCTTCTCTTGTACACATATTTATTAAGAATACACTGTACAGCTAGATCAATATTTAAATTAAAGTCTTCCCCTTAAAGCTCTCCACCACTCCTCCTGTTCCACTTTGCCCTCCAACCTAGGAACAATGAACAAGAATACTTGGCAGTGTGACCTGAGGGTCAGAAAAATCTGGCAATAATACACTGACAAGGTAAATTATTTCTAGAGAAAGGGCCCTCTTATTGACAAAGCCCTGTCCTCACTCCCCATAAATTTAAACTCAGCTGATATCTGTTACTACTGTGTCACACAAAACAGTCTTTGAAGTAACCAGGTATCAAACCGCTTAAGGCAGTAAGTTAAAAACAACACCTAGGATTCCACCAGAAATTAAATGGAAGCCACTAAGGAGCATAGATGTCTCATGCTTCCCATAAGAAACACCACTTAAAAGAGAAGCTGTATTTAGCACCAGCTAGAGCTTCTCTGGGTGATTTTAAGGTGAAGCCTCATGGACAAGTGACTGTCACATCCAGACAGGATTACTTCAAAAGCAGAGATAATAACTATAGTTAGGAAACAATGGATGCTGGGCAATCATAAAACATGTTGGAAACTGAATAAGAGAATGCCAATATCATGCTGACATCAAAGGACTTTGGAAAAGGCACTGCCCTTTGCCTGACTAAGAAAGCAAGCAAGCAAGAACCCTGACACTATATCAGGAAAACGGAAAAGATTTCTTGGACTTAGGCCCAAGAAATGAAATAGAACTGATGATAAAGCTACCTTTTATCAGGAGGTCTGGACTGGCTGTACACACTTTCTGTATTTGAAAACTTGTGCTGTGTGTTTGTCCTTGGAGTGCCACTAAATTCCCACTGTTCATGAACAAAACATCTTGGTTTAAGGACTCTTACGCCAAACCCGAAAATCTCTCAGAGAGGGCAGAAGCTTCCTCAATTAAGGAAGCTAGCTATGGTGATACAGAGACCACCCCCCTATTTACTCAAAGGGTGGAGCAAACATTGTTATACTTCTAGGCATAGTACAATTTCCAGAATACAATTTCCTGCAGCTATTACACTGATGATTGAAATCTAATTTTAACAAGCAAGCAAACCTTCTGATGTCAGCAACCATTGCTCCAACATATTTTCATGTCTTTCCACATCTGTATTTTTATATTGTGTTGTACTCTTGGGGAAGCTCGTGAAGTCAAAACTCGTGAAGTCATTCTGCCGCTCTACTCTGCACTAGTTAGGCCTCAGCTGGAGTACTGTGTCCAGTTCTGGGCGCCACATTTCAAGAAAGATGTGGAGAAATTGGAAAGGGTACAGAGAAGAGCGACAAGAATGATTAAAGGTCTAGAGAACATGACCTATGAAGCCAGGCTTCATGAACTGGGCTTGTTTAGTTTGGAAAAAAGAAGATTAAGGGGGGACATGATAGCGGTTTTCAAATATCTAAAAGGGTGTCACAAGGAGGAAGGAGAAAATTTGTTCCTCTTGGTTTCTGAGGACAGGACAAGGAGTAATGGGCTTAAAGTGCAGCAGGGGAGGTTTAGATTGGACATTAGGAAAAAATTCCTAACTGTCAGGGTGGTCAAATATTGGAATAAATTGCCAAGGGAGGTGGTGGAATCTCCCTCTCTGGAGATATTTAAGAACAGGTTAGATAGACATCTGTCAGGGATGGTGTAGGTGGAGCTTGGTCCTGCCTTGAGGGCGGGGGGCTGGACTCGATGACCTCTTGAGGTCCCTTCCCGTCCTATTATTCTATGATTCTATGATTCTAGGTGCACAGGAAGTGGAAAAAGAGAGAGTTCTCATTGTGGAGAGAAATTAGCAATGTTAGCCCTAAACGATAAAAGAATTAATGCTTTAAAACACAAAAGCGGTAAGTTGCTACGACAATGGATCAGGTTCTAGAAATTTTTCCCCTATCCAAGGAATTCATAGTTTTTAATTAAATCATACAATGCCAACGCATTTTTTAAAATTGTTTAGTCAAATGTAGTTACATAAGAATGGCCATATTGGGTCAAACCAAAGGTTCATCCAGCCAAGTACCCTGTCTGCCGACAGTGGCCAACACCAGGTGTCCCAGAGGGAGTGAACTGAACAGGTATTGATCAAGCGATCTCTCTCCTGCCATCCATCTCCACCCTCTGACAAACAGAAGCTAGGGATACCATTCCTTACCCATACTGGCTAATAGCCATTAATGGACTTAACCTCCATGAATTTATCTAGTTCTCTTTTAAACCTTGTTATAGTCCTAGCCTTCACATCTTCCTCAGGCAAGGAGTTGCACAGACTGACTATGCGCTGTGTGAAGAAGAACTTCCTTTTATTTGTTTTAAACCTGCTGCCCATTAGTTTCATTTGGTGGCCCCTAGTTCTTATATTATGAGAACAAGTAAATAACTTTTCCTTATTCACTTTCTCCACACCACTCATGATTTTATATATCTCTATCATATCCCCCCTTAGTCTCCTCTTTTCCAAGCTGAAAAGTCCTAGTCTCTTTAATCTCTCCTCATATGGGACCTGTTCCATATCCTTTTAGTTGCTCTTCTCTGAACCTTTTCTAATGCCAGTATATCTTTTTTGAGATGAGGAGACCACATATGTATGCAATATTCAAGATGTGGGCATACCATGGATTTATATAAGGGCAATAAGATATTCACTGTCTTATTCTCTATCCCTTTTTTAATGATTCCTAACAACCTGTTTGCTTTTTTTACTGCTGCTGCACGCTGCGTGGACATCTTCAGAGAACTATCCACAATGACTCCAAGATCTCTTTCCTGATTAGTTGTAGCTAAATTATCCCCATCATATTATATGCAGAGCTCAACAAACTATAGAATCTACTCGCCCGGGGCGAGTAGATTTTAGCCGCGTGCCCCGTTTAACAGCGGTGCGCGCATGTGCATTCCGGCTCTTTACATTTATCCACATTAAATTTTCTTTGCCATTTTGTTGCCCAATCACTTAGTTTTGTGAGATCTTTTTGAAATTCTTCATAATCTACTTTGGTCTTAGCTACCTTGAGCAGTTTAGTATCGTCTGCAAACTTTGCCACCTCACTGTTTACCCTTTTCTCCAGATCATTTATGAATAAGTTGAATAGAATTGGTCCTAGGACTGACCTTTGGGGAACACCATTAGTTATCCCTCTCCATTCTGAAAAGTTACCATTTATTCTTACCCTTTGTTTTCTGTCTTTTAACCAGTTCTCAGTCCAAGGAAGGATCTTCCCTCTTATTCCATGACATCTTAATTTACGTAAGAGCCTTTGGTGAGGGACCTTGTCAAAGGCTTTCTGGAAATCTAAGTACGCTATATCTACTGGATCCCCTTGTCCACATGTTTCTTGACCTCTTCAAAGAATTCTAATAGACTAGTAAGACATGATTTCCCTTTACAGAATCCATGTTGACTTTTGCTCAACAAATTATGTTCTTCTATGTGTCTGACAATTCTAGTCGAAACCATACTAAAGAATAATTTGCCTGGTACTCACATTAGACTTACTGGTCTGTAATTGCCGGAATTGCCTCTAGAGCCCTTTTTAAATATTGGCATTACATTAGCTATCTTCCAGTCATTGGGTACAGCAGTTGATTTAAAGGATAGGTTACAAACCACAGTTAATAGTTCCGCAATTTAACATTTGAGTTCTTTCAGAACTCTTAGTGAATGCCATCTAGTCCTGGTGACTTAATGGGAGGTTCGAATCCAGCTTTCAAACAAACAAAATTCCTTAGCATGTGCACATCTTCTCTGTCCTGTGAAGTTTGTGCACATTAGAGCAAACATAATGGACTGTGACTACTAAGCAGCTAAGAATCTGCATGGCCAAACATGGCCCATTCATGAGATGGATTTGTCAGGCATGTTTCTGAGTCTAGGCATGAATTAGATCAGTATAACCTTTTGGGTTTTTTTCTTTTGACCATAGAAGAGACTAGCTTGCATCTTTATGCAAAGTTCAACCTGTTCATGAGGAACTAACAGGCACAAAATGGTCACTAATCATCATTTTTGAAGACTACTCTATACAAATATTATACACATGGCATGGGATTCTGTCAATACCCAGGAATAATAAGATGATATAGGTGGACAATCCTTTCTGACAACATATATAGGATTAGCAAAATCTGCTCTCGGTTGCAACATAAATCAAGTCATTCCTGTGGCACTTCTTGTTTATTCTGTAGCATATTGTGCTTGGTCCTGCCATGAGGGCAGGGGACTGGACTTGATGATCTCTTGAGGCACCTTCCAGTTCTAGTATTCTATGAGCCTATGATATTTTTATAAAGATTAAGCAAAACAGAGATCCCATTAAAACAAATGACATCCCAGTGGTATTGATGTGGTGAAGGTATTTCCTATATTCAAAATGCATATTTTAGTGAGGTATTTATACCATGTCATGCCAACTGTGTACTTTTCAATGGCACCCACTGTATATTTAATGGTAAAACAGGTGTGGAAATTACTACCTATTCAACATTGTCTGGGAAATAACTCAACTTAAAATCACAAAAATATTGGTAAAAACTAAGCAACATCCACATTTCTGAATGGCCACTGTGAAAACATGAGAAATAAAGTGTAGTTTGTCCTCTCAGACATCATAGAACATGTGAAGGGTATTTCATCTGATCTCTTTTAAACTTTCAGAGGTTCATATTCAACAAACTCTCTACCTAAAAAATCCTCAGGTTTTTTCACTCTTTCCTCTCCTCGAGGGCCAAGGAATTTTTTTCTTCTCATAAAAGCAATGCCATTAATTAAACTTTATGTTAAAAGTGCCTGCAACATTATCAAACAACTTCCACAATAAATAAAGACTGAGAAAACATTTTTGTAATTTTGGAAACAATAAAATATAGTTTGTTTGGTTTGTATTTCCAAATTCTCTATATAAATTAATAGCATCAAGCATTAAAGTAGTTATTCATGTAGATATATACTAAGGGGGAACTCTCACCTACATGACATAAAAATGACATATCTGCCATTGGATGCTTCAAGAGCAGCACTTGATAAACTCCAGGTTCCAAGAGTAAGTCATCTAGTGTTCCCTGCCTGGTTCTTACAACTTTGTAATTCTCAAATATCCGTTACCAAAATAAGCCACAACTCCAGCTCAAGAATATATACGTATGCACATCTGCCCTGAATTAGAGAACATCACATATGTTAAGGCCAGAAGGAACCATTGTAACCTAGCCACCTGCATAACACAGGCCACAGAATTCAACCCACTGATTCCCGCATGAAGCCTATAATGTCTGGTTGAACAAAGTATAACTTTTAATAAAGCATCAAAACTTGATCTAATGGCTTAAAGTGATGGAGAAACAATCACATCCCTATAAATATTGTACTAATACTTAATTAACTTCCGTGGAAAAAATTTGCCCTTCATTTCCAGACATGAGATCTTGTTATATCTTTACCATCAAAATTAAATAACTCTCTATTGTGAGAAATACTAAAATGGGTACCCACAGATTGAGAGGTGAGTTGATCACATTTTCGTTTCTTTTATAAGGTAAGTAGATGGAGCTTCATTGGTCATTCACTCTAAGACAGATTCTCTAGGACTGGTTCTCAATCCTTCTTGAACTATCTTCTGAATACTTTCAATTTTTTCAAAAATAAACATCCTTAAAATTTGGGAGCCAGTCCTGGATGTAGTATTCTAGCAGGCGTATCACTACTGCTGTATAGACAGAAAATACTACCTCACTACTCCTCACTCAATAGTCCCTGTGCACAGAACCAAAGATTTGCATTAGTTCTTTTGAACTGGGAGCTCATGTTCAGGTAGTTAGTTATCCACAATGACCTTGATTGTATGTTTATTATGCACAAATGACATAAGGACAAAAATAGTAGTGAAGGTTGGAAAGAAGGATGCTTTCAGGGCTCTTAACTATAATAGGCTTGAAAAGATCAGGACAGAGGGAATGTCATTCTGCTATTCTTTGCTATTATCTTTATAATTCACCATAACTGATGTGAAGTAATTCAAATTGGAAATTGCTCCTTCAGTGTGTCTTTTGAATTTTCCACCTCCTCTGCCCTCCAGCTTTCTGTGTGGGTTCCCCAGGGTTCTGCCATGGGTCCCTTTCTCTTCTCTCTCTTTATTTTATTTCTGGGTAATGTTGTCTGCAAAAACAAATTTAGCTACTCTTTCTATGCTAATAACTCAGGTTATGTCTAAACTACCATGTTATTTCAAAATAAGTTATTATTAACTCCCAAAATAACTATTTCGAAATAAGCTTATTCTTCGTCACATGCAGGAGTTATTATTTCGAAATAACAAGCTTGGTAGTGTGGACACTCGCCTTGTTATTTCCAAATACGGGGAGTTATTTTGAAATAACTCCCCAATGCAGACATGCCCTTACAGATCTACTTCTCTTTTCCAGAACCATCTCCCAATATACAAACTAAAATCTCAGCCAGTCACTGACATCTCATGAATGTCTAGGCTCTGACTCAAGATGAATACGGCCAAATCAGAGCACTTAATTGCCACCTCCATGAGTTCTCTCTCAATCACTGTGGATAACACCACCATTCTGTCATTAAGGCCCATAAGATTTCTGTCATCTTCAACTTTGACCTCTCAGTAGGTCTTCCACCTCAGTTATAGCTAAACCTTGCAAATTCTTTCTGCATAAACCTATAGGATACAGGTTTTCTTATCTAGCCACACAGCTAAAACTCTCATCCAAGCTCTCATCATCTTGATTATGGAAGCATTTTTCTCTCTGGCCTTGACAAACACAATTTTCCCCCACTGATATCCAGAATACTACTATCCTAGACCAGCTTTTCAACCGTGTTACCCTTCTCCTTGCATCTGTCTGCTGGCTCCTCCTTCTCTGTCAAACAAAACATAATCTACTGGTTTTCATAGTTAAGGCACTTTATGGCCTACCCCTACCTTACTGCATAACAATATCAAGATATTGATTCATCTTGGATTGGCCAATGATGCCAGCCTGAATCACCTATTTACATTTTTAAACAAGCACATTCATGCTTTCCTCCCTGCTGGTCCTTCTGCTTGGGAGAAGCTCCCTATAAGTATTTACAAAACCAGCTCATTATCCTCCTTTAAAATCCCTCTCAAACTCTCCTTTTTTATAAAGCCCACACAAATTAACATGTTAGACTACTGATGTGCTGAGATCATTCCCTCTCATGCTGACCGATACTGTCTCTATTATCCATTTGCATTGTATTTGCCATCTATTGTCTCTTGTCTTATACTTAGATTGCAAGGTCTTTGGTGTGGGGGGCATTTTTTTGTTTGTTCTATGTTTGTACAGTGTCGAGCCCTGTGGGGTCATGCTTCATGACTAGGACTCCCAGGTTCTACTCCAATAAAAATAAAAATAAAATAAAATAAATTAAATTAAATTAAAAATTGCATACTGAATTGCTGTAAAAAGATTTTGCTAATGTCTACCAATAAGCTTATACTCAGAAGTTTTTTAAAAAATTAACAGCTAGCCGCTTCTACCCACAACCAATGCAGATATGGGCTGCTGAACTCTTTTTTGAAAATCTGGTCATCAAGGTTTTGGCACCAGATTATGGGTCAGGCTTTAAAGGAATCATAGAATACCCTAAAAATACAATTTCACAATGAACTCTTTAAGCATTATGCCAGTGTAACATTTATATGATATCTTTTTGAAAACATGAATGTAGTGTGACGCTGAGGTTATGGGGAGGTGACAATGCTGGATACTACAGAAGAGTGACATTCTGGAGCAGTCTTCAAAGGGTGGTAGTGGGTGTAAAAACCCTAACTTTGTTTCAAGACTGAGCTTGGTAAATGTATGGAGGGGATGGTATGATTAGTTTGTAAAACTATGGCATGTGGCCCATCTCTTATTAGCAAACTTCTCCAGTGGCCAAAGATGGCCCATGGAAGGGGGAGGGCTCTGAGTTACTACAGAAATTCTTTCCTGGGTATCTGGCTGGTGGATCTTGCTCACATTCTCAGAGTCTAACAGATCTCCATATTTGGGATTGGGAAGGTATTTACCCCCCCACCTACTTCCGTGCCAGATGGGCTAGACCTGGGCACTGGGGTGGGAGGCGTTGCCTTTCTCTGCAGCATGAGTCACAGGTCACTTGCTGGTTTGTAAGAGCGTGATAATAAAATCTGTAGATTATACTAAACTGGAAGAAGTGAGAAATACAAGCGAGGACAGAAAAATAATGCACAGGGCTCTGGACAGATAAAAATGTACAAAAATGAGATTTGATTTTGAAAAATGAAAGATACTACACATTTGGAACAAAAATAATTCATAACATACTGAATGGAAGGGAGACATTTGGCAGAAAAATAGAAGAGATTGTGGACAGAAAACTGTACTGGAGCTTGCAGTAGAATCTGGCAACAGAAAAAAAGCGAATTCATTTTTTGGACAGCACACACAAGTAGATCATATCGGGGGCAAGAAAGTAATTATCTTTATATTTATATATGACTGTCCTGTGATCACATCTGGAATTTTGGACCTAATATCAGAAAAATATTGGCAAGTTGAAGGAAGTTCTGTGACTGGCAACAAAATGGGAGGTAGAGGGAGCTAGAGGAAAATGGGACTTGATTTGGCAGCTAGAGGAACTATCTTATGAGGAAAAATTACAAGTGTTAAATATGTATAGTTTGGCTAAGTGACAATGAAGGGAGAGAACAGAACATGGTAACAGTTTACACGTATCTCAGGGTACATGCACCAAGGAGGAAGACAAATAATTTTTGATACATGAAAGCGCAAGTAGAAATAACAGAATAAAATTAAGAAATGGAAGAGGTGAAATGAATATGTGGAAAGGCTTTATGGGCAGACAGCTCTGCTGGCCTGTGGAATAATATTTTAATGGCAATAGAGGAGTGCCATTGCTGTGATTAGAAAAGTACTGCAAGGAACATTCCTGCACTTGCAGAGAGGAGTGGAGTAGGGGATGTAAAATCCTATGTTAATTATTAACTGGTTAAAATATACGTTTAACCAATTAATCGCCTGCCACACTGCAGATGGGAGGAGGCACTGGAGCAGCTCCTCACCTAGAGCGATGGGCCCTGCTGGGCTGGAGCAGCCTTCCACAGGTGAGGAGCTGTTCTGGCTGCGCGGGACAGGGCCCACTGCACCATGCTGCAGGCAGGGATGTTATCCCGGTAAGATGCTGATACGTCAATGCTTACCAGTTAACTGGTTAAACCTTTATACCCCTAGAGTGGTGTGAGTAATCTAATATGGATTTTCCATCTTTTATTTCTATAAGATGTGGTAAATACTTGCTTAAAAATATGCATCACACCCAACTATACACTTAAATATATTCTATTGATTATAACAATTAAAAGTATGTATTTTATTATCTGCTTTAATATAGCAGCTCTCTTACAGCTCTTAACATGAAGAAATATTCCTTCAATTATTTAATGTATATGGCCTGAATGTTAACAGTAGCGATCTATGCTAATTTTCCTCCCCTCCTTTACCTTCTCAGCCAAATTAATAATAAAAAGAGCACAATATTCTTTAGAATTCAAAGTATTCCTCCTTCTCCTGACTTCATAGCTTGACTTCCTGGGAGCTGTATATCCAGACTAATTATCTTGGTTCCAATTTCTAACCCTATCAGTGATATAAGAAATCAAAATGCTAGCCTCCTGAAAGCATTAGGGTCTACAAGCTAACTGCTCCTCATTTTTGAGACATCACTGTGTGGCCCAAAGCTCACGTCACAATACAATTTAGGTTCACTGTTCAGGATGTGACTTGCAATGGTTTTCCCAATGTACTGACAGTGAGCATTTCCAAGAAGATTTCAAATATGCTGCAGCTTGCCACGGCATTTGGCTCTGTCACACTACAGCTAGTTTTAACAAGAAGCAGCAGTGCTTTGTTAAAAAAGGAATTGGTTTTTAAGTCTCTTTCCCATATTTTAAGGGGGCTTTTTAATAGAAAAAAATTAAAAGCAACGGTAAGCAGCATCACTGGCCAAATAATTTCAGTGTCTGCAAATTAAGGGATTCCTATGTTGAACACTAGCTAAATTCTTTTTGGGCTATTTTCACCGACTAATACTTTTCCTGCCTCTCAAAATCCAGTCCTACTTAGATTTGTGATGCAGCAATGCTTCAAAAAATGGTATTCATTTCTACAGCTTTTACAAATACAATAAATGATTTGTGTTTAAGTCTAAGAGTCACTCTTTTTTCACTTTTTTTATTATGAATATCATATGTTTGGCAAGCTGTCTAATTTTTCTTATAATGATGAATACTGCAACAAACAATTTGCTGTATCTTTAAAGAAAATAGCCAATTCAATTACATTATGCCAGAAGCTCTCAAATCCCTCTCTGCCACACGTCTTCCCTGTATCCTGCCACAGACAGGCCATTTGTATTCCAGCACAGCAGGACACTTGTTTTATTGAAGCGTACAGTTCTACTTAGGTACTATCGACAAAACACCATTTCAGTTTTCCAGTTCTTTATCCCTTTTCTGCCTACTCTAGCCATGGTTATTAAGATTTTCAATTTTACTGACCAAATTTGTGTACGTTGCTAATTATGTGCCTGAAATCTAGTAGCTATTGACAATTACAACAAAATACATTAGTGACCAATTACAAGACTTTTTGGCAGCATTGGTTACCATTTTAAAGGATTTAATCATTGCACTTAAAGTGAAGTTTGAGATTCCCTTTGAGACTACACCAGTAATTGCTTCTGTTTTGCCAGTTATTGCATGATATGGTTTGCAAAAAGGATCAGTAAAGATGCTTTCTAAATATCAAAGATTAATAAAACAAGTCATGTCTGTAATGAGTCTTTTTTCCTCCACTTAAAAAAAGATTCAGAAATGTTCATTCATATCACAGAGCGTCCTCTATATAACAATCTCCCCTTTCATTTCCTTCATGTGTGCTACACATTAACTGCATTCACATTGCCGTTTACAGGTAGTGGGAAACTGTACCTGCTTTAAATAGAGCCATTTTCCCCTGTGTGATAGGTAAACAGCATTTGGGAATTAATATGGCAATAATTAGGTTTTAAGGAGTTAGTTTCTCAAAAAAAAACTTGACAAATATTAAACTGTAGAATTTATTACACACACAACTATATCATCATAATGTAGCCTCCTGCTTCCCAGGAATCATTAAAAGCAAACATTCACCTTCTACAGGAACTTGTAATCTAATGTATTGTTCTTTAAAAGCCAACATCCACCTCCAAGTTCCTTACTAATGATCAGTTCTCATTTACAGCCTGGTAAAGTAGTAATGTCTATAATGCTTAGGGGTCAAACAAAGGACTTTTGTGCCTTTCAAAGTTAGTGATATAAAGTTTTCCAAACCCCAATGAAAGGCTATAATACTTTGCTTCAGACTGTGAAATGAAATGGAGATTTAATTTCATTAACATTTTAGGTATGATCAAAATAAGGGACTGTATGACAAAGATTTAAAGTAGTCTTCCTAGCTAGCAACTATCCAGTTCTACCACTTTCCTGAAAAGCAGTAAATCCAATAGATCCTACAGTTTAAATAAACTAATTTATTTACATTTTCATGGAGTTTGGGGCTAATTAAAGTTCAGATGAGTCAACTTCATCCTGATCCCCATCCACACAAAACACTCTATGAAGAAGTTTCTTCATAATACAAAATAGAAGAAAACCTTCTAAAAATAACTGATAAAACATCAGTTTTGTTAAGAATTCCTGTAGATAAATTGATATAAATATACTTGTAAAAACTTAATCAATCTCTGTAAGAAAGAATGTAAGGAAGAGCCCTAAGTCCCCAGATAATGAAAGATTATCCATCATACTCAGTGAATAGTGGTAACACCACAGTATCTTAAAAAATTACTGTCATAAACCACTGACTGTAGTTCACAATAGTAATAATCCCTCTGAGATTAGCTGTTAAACATAGCTAAAGTGTTACATGCTATAGCATCAACAGGCTTTGCTTGGTTTCATCTTTGCCTATTAACTAAAAAAAATCAGACATTAAGTTTGGTTAAATTACTTCTCCAGAGTGACTGTATAATTTAATACTGCACACAGGAATTTGCACAAATATATTTTTATGTTGTTGCAAACTGAGATTTTCAAAAGAGTTCAGAACACTACAGCTTTTATTCAGAATAAAGTTCCCACCAGGAACAGCTGGGTATAACACATGTACAAAAAAAATCCCTCTCCATTTATTTGCCTAAAAGGGAAAAATCTGTTCTCAGTGCACTCACTTTCAATTTTAAAAAGGAAATGCATATAGGTTCACAATGATCACAAATGAGCGGCAGATATATGTGGGTAGGCTAGATAAAGAATTTGATAAATCACTGTAGGGAAGAATAAAAACTGTGCCAATAAGTGGATAAATTACATAACCTAACTAGCTTGCCTTCATCTTTTAATTCTGTGGTGGACTTTTTACCTCCATAACAAACCAGAGTCGCGTATATGGCCTTCCTGGGCTTATGGTTCCAGTAAAAAGAATCAGAACACCTACTTATTTCTGTTCCAATGCAGGACAACTACTACTACTACATGTTCTTTGACAAGCAAATAATGACAACCTTCCTTTCAACCAACAATCTTCTTTGTCATGTAAATGATTGACAATTTTATACTATGATTCCAGAAAGACTGTCTGTGTTGTTACCCTTAAGAATGACAAAAAGTGAACAATGCAAAGGAAGAAAATAATCTTAAAATGAATGCTTGAATTTTTACACTGATCAAGATACTAAAGGTCAGGAGTATATACATGAAAACTTTTGATATGTATTAGTACAAAAGTTAAAAGAAACAAGAAAACGTCACTGAATGGTCTATATCAGATTGAAAACAAATGTTAAACTAATTTTGATTTTAAAATATGCAACTATAATTTAACAATAAGGTATTTCTTGCCTTTAAAAAAACTTACACCTGTGCACTGGGATCTCTAGGGTAGAACCTGGGTATTTATTGGCTCAGGGGTGTGCCTTGGCATATGCATTTGCAAGAACCAGACCTTAAATATGAACAATAAATACACAGGAAAAAAACCAGTCAGTTATCATTTGCAGCTTTAAAATGTGAAGTTACTTGTGTTGCAAAACAAAAACTGACCTTAAGTGAGGGTCTTTCTGTATTTCACAGCAAAGATAAGAAAATATGATTATGTTATGTACATGTAGTATGTGCAAGGAGTTTAAAATTTTATATGGTTATGTAGTTTATGAAATTTAGTGATTTCAAGGTTTCATGTTTAATGCTCTCTTTATATCAGAGGTGATTAATTTTCACCATAAAGAAATCAATTAATACTGCTCCAAATTCAAATATGCTTGCCTACACAGCTATAATACATTTATCAACATTATTTTTATTCATTGAGTACAAGAATCTTTGGCCTACATAAACAATGATAAACCATCCCAAACTAAAAATAACTTTTATGGCAATGATAAATTCCCAGCTTGGAGAAGTGCTACAATTTAACACTGTCTTCATATTAAATAATTATTTTCTGGGCAAGAAAGAAAAAAAGTGATCAGCACTAGAGTTTGCTTATCGGTACATTAAAAATACCCCAGTTTACAAGGGGTCTTTGTATTTTAAGGAGTATCTATTATGAATCATTTTCCCTAGTAAAATGAAAAGTCATGGGGCTGGCCCCTGGGTTTAATGGCAAATGTTAGTGCTGCCATATTGGAACATATGCTTTGTTCTTGGATTCACACTTAGAAAATTGCCAGCACCTTCAGTCCTGTTATGGAAGGGAGTACCCTTGCATTACTCAATGGTGACTCCTTTAATTGATTCCCCAGCAGCTTTTACCTCAATCCATATGGCAAAGAGAAACAACAGTCTGCAATTTAGGGCTTGTATTCATATTCAGCACTAGAGCAGTGCAGCTTCACTGATGCAGCTGCATCCCTGTAGCACTTCAGTGAAGACATTATTACACCGGTGGGAAAGCTTCTTCCGTTGATGTAGTGACTCCACCTCTCCCTGAGGAGGTAACTATGTCAACAGGAGAAGCTCTCCTGTTAACATAATACTGTGTACATAGGGGAGGGAGTCAGATTGGTGTAACTACAATGCCTGGAGGAAGGATGTTAATCCAGAGCCTCACTTAAGTGGTCTTCTCTCCCTATCTCCGCTCCCCGTGCTTGACTGCTTCTATCCTCAAACCTTTATATCTAAGGCCTTGATCCTAAAATACAAGCTGGTCCCAATCCAGTGAAGCATGTGCTTAACTTTAAGCAAGTGAACAGTTACACTGCACTCAACAGCTATTCTCAGAAAACTAAATCAGTAAAACCAAAAGGCCAACGACAAAAGATGTTTTGGCTATGAATCTTTTTCTTCACTTCTCCTTAGACCAGCTTTGAGAGTAGAAATAAAAAACAAGTCCTGTAGTAAAGTACTGAAGGTAACAAACAGGATCTTAAAGAAGCAAGCTCATATATTTTTGCTCTGTTTCATTCCAAGAAATCTTGAGTCATCTACATAGTTTCCAGGGAGTAAAGCCAGTACAGTTAATATTTATTTTTCAGACACAGAAAAGCTAAAAAAAAAAGCGCTGACAGTATTGTAATTATGTAACAGGAATTTCCATTTAAAACATTTACTTACTCAGGGGCAAATGTAGCCAAATACCCAGTCTCCCCCAGATTTTCCCTTCAGGCCAGTTTCCTATCCTTGGATACCTGTCATGACAAAAAAAAAGGAAACACCAAGTTTACACATAGTCTTTCAGGAGTTCAGGAGTTTACCCTTTTGTTCCATGACCCCAAAATATCAACAAATAAAAGTGCTAGATATCTGGATTGATAACAGGATTCTCTCCCATCAATGTACTTAACCAGAATAAGACAAAACGGACTTTTCTGTACAAGCAGATTGCTCTTACCTTGACCAGTTCTGCTAATCATTCTGGCCATAGCATCAACAGAACATCAAAGGTTTTTTTTCAGAGTGAAAACTGGTATAAATTCAGACTACTGAAAGGCAAGTTTGATGATGCAGGCATCCTTTATCTTCTTTTTTTTAAGAGTATTAATTGAAAGTGACATGATTGAGGTTTTATTGCCCACAGATTTAATTTACCTTAAAATGGTTATTGCCTGAAGCAGAAATCCTATAGATTCAATTACCTTTTTACAAATCGTGAGAGGTTTTGTGCTTTTATTTATTTAATGAAGGTAGGGCCAAATATAAAATATTTTTACAACAAAGATGGTATGACATAACCTTTGAAATTATTTCTAAGCAATAACCACAATGTTACTTTCAACTGTATTCAGAGCACAGGAAGCCAAATGCTGATAGCCAAGTCGGGATGTAAGCAACTACTCAACTAGTGACTCTATTAGTCGTTTCCCTTCCCCCCCACACACAAACACCCCACCCCAGCACCTCTATCAGAGAGAGGCAGAAAGCGGGGAGAGCAGGAGCTGGTTCCCCCCAGAACCATCTCCATGGGGGGAGGGACTGGGGAGGCAGAGGCATAGCAGGAGACTGGGTGCAAGCTGGGAATCATCTGTCCCTACTCGTGCCTGGTCCCTTCCCCCTCCCCCCCATTGCGCTTCAGCCTTTTAAATGTAGGTTAAATACATACATTTAAAAGGCAGAGCTGTAGAGGGAGCTAACCCTGCAATGGCTCTGCAGTTTTCCCCTTTATAAACTAAATTCCATCAACTATTCGATTAGCTGATTAAACGCCATTTCACATCCCTATAGCCAAGTGGGGAAAAAGAAACAAGTCAGCGTAAGTTTGAATTTCTCCCAGTAGTATGGTAGAAAAAAATGACATACCAAATAAAGGAAGAAAACTGATTGATTGATTAATTAATTACTTATATGAGAAAAGCTATTAAAGAACATTCAAAACAGTGGTAAGTTGAATATCTGCCAAAACATTTTAAAAGGGTTAAATAAAATGTTAACTGTGTTCCCTCCAGTGTTATTTTCTTTTACATTGTCCACACAGGCTTTTCCAGAAGAAATATACAGAAGGCATGGTGACATCGATCCTCCTCTCTCCCCTTCACCTACCCACCCACCTTTAAAAGATAGTTGCAAAATCAAACCCTGAAGAGCTAGAAAGTCCCAGATTCATGGTTGTTTGTGCAACCAACCTTTGCACTGAATACGTCAGGAGGTCCTATGGAAGAAATTATTATTATTATCAGGGCTCGCCGAACCGCAAATTGTAGAATACTTTAGGACAAGCAGCAATCAGTAGAAGAGGAGAGTAAAATAGATTATTTTTGTTACCATTAGGGTTACAGAATTTAAATACAAATTCTAATTACACAAAGGCCTATTGAATAAAACACAACAAACGTACAACTAGACTGTCCAAATTCTGAGCCTGGTATAATATGGTAAAATTGTTACTTCCACCTGAGGGCCACAAGTACTCCAGAGAGAATGAGGAGGAAGGACTTTTCTTCCAGTATCACGTGTCCTAGGGTACGTCTAGACTACAGGCTTTTTTCGACAAAGGCTTTGTCGACAGATACTGTCAACAAAACTTCTGCCGACATAGAGCGTCTAGACTACAGCCAGTTCTGCCGACAAAGCAAGCCGCTTTGTCGACATGACAGTGTGGACGCAAAGGACAGTGTAGATGCAATAATGCCTTCTATCGACAGAACTCTGTCGGCAAAAGGAGTTATTCCTCGTAGAATGAGGTTTACCAGCGTCGACAAAACTGCTGAATTTTGTCGACGTTATGTCGACATATCTCAAAGGCAGTGTGGACGCAGGTATAGTTTTGTCGACAAAAGTCCACTTTTGTCGACAAAACCCTGTAGTCTAGACACACCCTTACAGTGCAGAAAGGGATCTGAAACCAAATGATCCCCCATATCAACTCCTTGACATGTAAGTAAGTCCATTATAGAAATTAAAGTGAGAAGATAGATGAGGCAGTATCTTATATTCGGCCAACTTCTGCTGGTGAGAGAGACAAGCTTATGAGACATATGGAGCTCTTCAGGTCTGGAAAAAATACTCCAAACATCATAGCTAAATGTAAGGTGAAACAGATTGTTTAGTATAAGAAATAGCACATACTGTACACCCAATATTACCAGACACTTTTCTAATTAAGAACTTATGTATCTACTTCCAGGACAATACATACAAGCCTCTCCCATAAATCTGTTTTTCTCCCATCACCCACATTTTATTAATTAGCCCTTGGTCCTGGCTACTGCTCCTTCTCCATTTCTTTCATTTCATTCCCCACTTATTTTTTGCTTCTTCCTCTTAACTGACATTCATCCACACTTTCCTCTTCTAAACACCACGCAAATTTCAGCTGATGCAGAACACAGCTGACTTTTCGCCTAGTGTAATGATTACTTCTTTAGGGAATACATCACACACGCTCCACAGAACTGCATGAACTTCCAATTACAGTAGCTTCAGGGCTCAATTCAAGACTTGTGTATTTTAGACTGCAGGTTAGAAACAGAGATGAATCTAAGGGAGGAATCTAAATTAGTGTAGATTAAAACCATTTTGATTCTCTTGGGATTCCTGTAAACTAACAGGACCTTCCACATCACATGCAATTGGCTCACAGTCTAATCTGATATAATTTTTATGTTTAGGAAGCAGAAGACAGGACTGCACCAAGAATATCAATCTATAAGATAACGTTTGATATGCAAACAAGTCTTTCACTATTGCTATCTAGAGTTTGTTGTTTGAGCATTTAATTTTTTTCTTCTGGATTTGAAACAAAATTATTTTTTACACAAATAGTCTTTTAAAATAGACTCTACACACCAATTTTGTTTTATGCACCAGGGATGAAATCAATCCTTGTGCATAGGTGTCCTCCTGCTCACAGGGTTGCATTTGTAACTGTGCTCCAATTCACCCCCAGCAAGTGGGTTTGTTGATCCCTTGATTCCATACTATGTCATAGAAAGTATTATATTCAGAATGTTGAGCAATGGGGGGAAATGCCAGGCAAAAATCTAAGTGACTTCAAGAAGAGATTTTTCAAAGCCAGCTAGGAGATTTAGCTATACAACTCCCCCTGCAAGTAGTGGGAATTACGAAATATGGCTAAATCCCCTAGTTAGCTTTGAAATGCTCTACCTCTGTCTAACAAAAATGATTCAGTAGGATAAGCACACTTCTTTCATGTTCTGCTACTTCAGCCATGAACTGCCATTTCATAATGCTGCGCTTTGCTCACATGTACAACCAGCTGCTTCCACATTAAGAGATATGTGCTGAAGGTGGATGTCTATTACATCTACAGATTCTTTCAGTGGTAAAAGCAGACCCAAACTAGCTAAGCTATCATAAATAACGCAAACAGTCTGCTGTTGTTTGTTGCCTTTATATTTAAATATTAAATTATAAATAAGTAGCTAATGTTTACATATATCTGAACAATACTGGGTTTAAGGCATACATTTAATGTTTGACATAACTGCAGTCCTCCCCTAATGCATATTTTGTATCACCAGTGTACATGGTGCTTTCAGATTGCTTATTTCTTTGTGCGTTTAACTAGTGGTGAGCTATATGTTAAATACTGGCAGCGATGTATAATTACAGAATATCCTTTTTTTATTTGAGCTCCATGATTCCACAGGAGAAGAAAGTCAAGTTTAGACTTATCGGCAAGATCAAAATCATCCAAAAGTTACAAATGAGAAAAACGTGGCTTTAATGAGTCAATAGCATCCATAATATATAATGGTGTTTATCCTTTTGTCTCAAGTAGACATGGTAGTATCCCAAGTTTGCATTGTGTCTTTCTTTTCTGATTTAGATGATCTGTAACAGATGGAGAGTATAAGTGATTCAGATATGTCCTGATATTCAGTGTCTCTCTGCTATCTCGAGCTCAGGGGCCTGAACTGCAAACCCCCACTTGCATGTGTCGAAGGCAGAAGTAAGGATTTGAGGCCCAATCCTGAAAATATTACGGTCTTGCCCACATGGTGGGGTGGTGCATACTGAGAGGCTGTGGTTCTGCACAATAATTAGTCTGTGCAGAACCTGCTTGTTGGCACTAAAGTTTCCCTAGTGCGCTTTAATATGGTAACATTTCAAACATCACTATATTTGATGCTCACAAGAAAGGCCTACCCCAAACCTACTAATGCGTAAGACATGAGTGCACTTTAGAAATCACACTTTTGTTGAGTGCATTATCCCCCTGTGTAGATAAGCCACTTGCAATCACCAATGAACTCAGCATTACCAGCTGCTTGCCACATGTCAGATTTGGTGCTACTGCAAGCCTCAAAGATCATAATAGAATCCATTTTTATTTTTTGCTTGGTTTTGACAACTTAGAATAATCACACATCTTGTAGGCTGCTGACAGGATTGCCATCCCTTCCAGGATTGTCCTGGAGCCCCCTGGAATTGAAGATTCATCTTTAATAAAAGATTGCATCCTCTGATGAAATGTCCAGTAATACATACAGTCGTAATTTGCAACTCTAGATGCTGATGTGGTGAGACAGTCTGGAATAAGAGTGACTTTTTTCAGGTTAGTTTAAACTTCTTCCAAAGTGACAAAAACTAAAACATTAACAGGGACTCATAAGGTATGTCTAGACTGCATCCCTCTGTCGGCAGAGGGATGCAGATTAGGCAGGTCGACATTGCAAATGAGGCAGGGATTTAAATATCCCATGCCTAATTTGCATAAAATGGCCACCAGGTTTTGCCGACTCAGCCCCTTGTTGGCAAAAAGTGGCAGTCTAGAGGGGGATCTGTCAAGAAAGAAAGCCTTTTTCGACAGATCCTGTAAACCTCCTTGCAGGAGGCATAAAGAATCTGTTGAAAAGGGCTTTCTTTCTCAACAGATCCCCCTCTAGACTGCCGCTTTTTGCGGACAAAGTGCTGAGTCGGCAAAACGTGGAGGCCATTTTTATGCAAATTAGGCACGAGATATTTAAACCCCTGCCTCATTTGCAATGTCGAGCTGCCTAATCTGCATCCCTCTGCCAATAGAGGGATGCAGTCTAGACATACCCATACTGTTATAAGAATGCCCATGTGAGGAGTTATACTGGTATAAATATAGCAATTTAAATTCAGACTTTCCCTTATATTGGTATCTTCCCCATGCAAACAAACAAATGCTAGATTTTCTCAGCAGACCTTTAAATGCAAGTTATATATTTATATTTGCCTAAAGCCTGTGCATTTAACATTTCTTTGATCTATGAACTTCACAGTTCATGAAGGAAGTGAGAGGCGGTGAGAGAGAAGAGGAAGCACTAGGCACCTGCTAGTTTTAATAACCACTCATCACAGCAACACTTCATGCAAGGCAGTTCCAGAAGTACATTTCCACCCATCGAAAAGTATTAAAGAGAGTCTGATTCCTTACATATTGGAAACAAAATCCACAACATGAAACACAATGTTATGGGTGCAGTTTTGTTCTGCTTTATTCTATGTGAAATGTTAGATAAAAAGGTGGGAGCAAAAGATTTGCCAAAATGGGTGTGCCAACAGTTTGCTAAATACTCATACAGCATTTGTCATCCTTAGGCCTCCAAAGTATATTACAAAATAGGTAACAATAACATCGCTTTTACAGTTGGGTACCCAAAGCCAAACTAACATGTCTGGCCAAAAAATTCAAAAAAGGCTACTGATTTTGGGTAACAAACATGATATACCTTGGGCTAGTTTTCAAAACTATTGAGTCTCTGCATTTCAAATAGACTTCAGCAAGAGTCGTAGGTATTGTACACCTCTGGAAAAAAAATAGGTTAAAGTCATTCAGTACTGAGACAAAAACATAAAAGCCATCCAAAAATCGCTGGCCTCATTTTAAATTTAGACTTTTTTTAAAAAAAAATGTGTAAAATGAAATAGCACTTAATTGGCAAAGCTGGGAATAAAAGCCTGGTCTCCTAATTCATGCTCTCGTGGATTCTTCACTAGACATTATAAATAATTATATTTATACTACTGTAGTGCCCATGAGGCCATATAATAGTAGTTGCCAAGTAATATATATAAAAGACAGAGTCCTCCCTTAAACAAATAAAGAGATAATGAACAAAAATGTTAAAATATAATGTGTGTCCAATACTAGAAAGTACTAATTTAAGGATTTCTTTTTAATCATGCTTGCTAATGAAAGGTTGAGCAGGACTGTCTCTTTAAACTCTCTATTGTATTAAAGTCTAGAAAGCTTTACGCCATCCATTACCAACTAATTTCCTTGTGACCTTAAACTACTAATTTAGGAACCACGTTTTTTCCTGTTGTACACTTAAACAGGAAGCAACTATGCCAAAAATGTGCTGTAAACAAACCAACAAGTTTATAAGCTGCTGTGGTTTTTCAACAACCAGACAAGCTAGTGGAAGTGCTGCCCTTTTCTATTCTCCACGGCTCCTCACACCACTTCCTGCTTACCTTCTAATCTAAAGACTTAATTCTGTACCAAGAGTAAGTTCAAGTCTATGCTAAAAAAGTTAGGTTAACCCAACTACTTCACTCAGGAATGTAAAAAATCCACACTCATAAGTGGCCTAGTTCAGCCAACCTCTGCTCCTTCCCTTTCCCCCTCCCCCACTTACTTGATGGAAAAATTCTTTCCTTAATCTAGCTACCATCTCTCAGGGCGGCAGCCTACCTACATGGATGGGAGAACCCCTCACACTGACACAGGTATCAGCTACACTGAAGTGCTTTGAAAAAAATCTCATTTCCTTTTCATGCTCTTCCCCTTTTTACTTGGGGTCTCAGTGGATCCACTGCAGTCCCATAAAGTTCAATTTCTCATAGAAATACTGGGAGAGGAGACAGGAGAGGACAGAAGGGACCACAAGACATCTATCTAACTTCCTTAATTCCTTCCTGAGCTATATGCGAAGCGTATATTTCTCCTGTTAACTGAAGAATAGAGAGACACAACTTGCATATATTAACAAACCATTAAGAGCAGAAAGAACATGACACTGCACATGAATTACTGAATGATCCCATTACAGCTTTTTGTACAGGAACAGAGTTTAAAGGAATTGGAGCATTTATATTGCATTTTTCACAAAGTGTTTTATTGTCATTAAATAACCAATACGACATTCATTTTGTACACTTTACAAATGGAGAAACAGAGGCTAGGGTTAATGTGACATGATCAGGGCTACACCATGAGAGTGGGATTAGATATCAGGATTTTCTGACTCCCAGTCCTATGCTTATTCCTTCAAAATGATAGAAATCTAAACTAGCTTTACGCCACCTCCTCTGCATATTTGTTCACAGTAATCTGAGGAAGAAATATTCACCTCAGTCATGTTTCCAGAAATAGCTACTTGCTCTACTATCTCTCTGTAGCAAGGGTACTGTTTAACTCTCCTGAACAATTTCTTTCAAGAATTACATGCTAGCCCGTTTGGGCTTCCATGACCTACTTGGATATCTCCCTTTTTAGCTTGTTCAAACTAAAATAAAAAGTCCCACCAAATGTCTCCCTTCACAGTGAACTGTAAGATTGCAGAGTACAAATGATAATCATGATGGATACAGTGGCTGACTTCTGTTGAGCAAAAGAGCTTTGTTTATGGAACTGAAAAATATAACAATAGGACAGTGCAATTTTAAAAACATTTATGTATCTATTGCCAAAATGTTCTAATTTAAAAAAACAGACCCATATCAGCAGGAGACTTTGGACTGTGGTTTAAAACAGAACAGTCTAAATTAATTTCAACATGTAGTAGCTCTTAATTTCCCTTAATTCCCTCAAAATTATATGTCTGTTTTCTGTTCCTCATACAAAAACTTTTTTTCTTCTAAGCAATAAATAGAGCCGTCATTTTCTTCTTAGCTCTTGTTTAACTCATGCAAACATTCAAGCCAAATATGACACAGATACTTTTACTAAGAAAATAAATATCCTGGCTGGTTGGTTTGTACATAAACTATTGTATACACACCCTTTAAAACTTGCCCTCCGTGAGAGGCATGCTAATAAGGGTTAACAGTCCACTCGGACAATGAAGCAACCAGGATGATGATGCATACACATCTAGAGACTGGGAAAAGCCAGCATGTTAGTAGTGCTACATAAAACTTAAGCAGCATGTTTAGGCAAGTTCTGGGCATTGTTCTGGCCTTTCCCTTTAGATAGCAATATTAGAGTTGTATCAGGAGAAAAGTACACTGACTACACCTCTTATATGATGCAGTCAGTAACAATTTTCAGAAGAGTCCAGACACAGGAACAGCATTTTGCATTATGTTGTTATAATAACTTCATCCACTACCCAGGAACTGAAGGTGGTTCTCCAATACCTCTCTACCTTGCACAATTCATTCACCAGCTCCCAGATCTACAGTTTGGCCCTTGAACCTTCATTGACGTTTTCCCTTGTCAATGATTACATTTCAATGGAATTGCAGACAAGTTCTAGGAGCAATTTAAATAATTTTCTGGCAAGTGTTTGTACAAAAACCAACTAGAACTCAGAGTTTGTGGTCACACACGTCCAACAATGATTACTTTGATAACCAAAGTAAAATTACTCCATTGACTTTAGCACTTGTGATCTGGGATGGAGCGAGAGAAACTTTTTACACTGAAGATTACCTATGTCTCATTATAAATAGAGCTAGATTTTGTGTCTAAATACGAAACCTTCTTGCAGAATGAGTCTAATTTTTAAGATGACTTTAGGAATGCATTTTTTGCTTGAATGTAAATGAAAAATTACCTGTCAGCTACACCACCAGCTACTGTATTTACATTAAAAATCCCAGTTTGCATGTACACATGAGCCAACAGACATGCAAGGTAGCATGCACTCTGTGCATACACAAACACATATATAAAAACTTGAAAATCAGGCCCTGAACATTAACTGACTGTTGTGGGATCAGAGCAAAAATGAGTAGGCAGGTGTTTCACAATTGGCATTTTGTTGGCAGTAGTATCAAGAAGGCCAAGAATTAATAGTTAACTCCCACAACTCAGGAATGATATATTAGACACACACAAAGTGAGGAATCTTGCATAGTCACTGCCTCGCTATATTTGATCTCTGTGATAGTTATCCAAGGGTATCAAATTATCCTCTCCCTCAGCACTAAATTCACTTAACTTTTTTTTGGGGGGGGAGGAGGAGAACGACAAGAAAGGGATTTGACTTCAGTTTAAAAATGAACACCACACTATGGGTATGTCTACACTACAAAGTTAGTTCGAACTAACTTTCATAGGCGCTACACTAGCGCTCCGCTAGTTCGAACTTAATACGAACTAGCGGAGCGCTTAGTTCGAACTAGGAAAACCTCATTTTACGAGGATTAAGCCTAGTTCGAACTAGCTAGTTCGAATTAAGGGGTGTATAGCCCCTTAGTTCGAACTAGTGGGAGGCTAGCCCTCCCCAGGTTTCCCTGGTGGCCACTCTGGCCAACACCAGGGAAACTCTATGCCCCCCTCCCGGCCCCGGGCCCCTTAAAGGGGCACGGGCTGGCTACGGTGCCCGTGCCAGGTGCAAGCCTGCCAGCACCCAGCCAGCAGACCCTGCACCTGGCACGGCTCGAGCCACCCACCTGATGCCCCTCAGCCCTCCCCCTCTTCCCGGGACCAGCCTGGCGGCTCCCGGGAGCTTGCCCGGAACCGCAAGAGGCGGGCACCCGCCTGGGCTAGTGCGGACATCGTGGACCTTGTCCACGACCTCCACACTAGGCACAGGAAAGTAGCCGTCTAGGGCAGGAGAGTTGCCAGCCTGGCCACCCAGGAGCAGGTGTGCATGAAAATCAAGGTGGTCCACTGAGACCCCCGACCCTGAGCCCTGAGCTTACAATGGCCGTCCTGAGTCAGACCAAAGGTCCATCTAGCCCAGTAGCCTGTCTGCCGACAGTGGCCAACCCTAGGAACCCTGGAGGGGATGAACCGAAGACAGTGACCAAGCCATTTGTCTCATGCCATCCCTCTCCAGCCTTCCACAAACCTTGGGCAGGGACACCACTCCTACCCCCTGGCTAATACCACTCCATGGACCCAACCTCCATGACTTGATCTCACTTCTCTTTAAACTCTGTTCTAGTTCTAGCCTTCACAGCCTCCTGCAGCAAGGAGTTCCACAGGTTGACTCTTTGCTTTGTGAAGAACAACTTTCTGTTACTAGTTTGAAGCCTGCTATCCATTCCTTTCCTTTGGTGTCCTCTAGTCCTTCTTTATGGGAACTAATGAAGAACTTTTCTGTATGCACCCTCTCCACCCAACTCCTGCTTTTAGAGACCTCTATCCTGTCCCCCCTCCGTCTCCTCTTTTCTAAGCTCAAAAGTCCCAGTCTCTTTAGCCTCTCTTCATATGGGACCTGTTCCAAGCCCCTGATCATTTTAGTTGCCCTCCCCTCTCCCAGCCTCTCTTTTCCCCTCTCCCACCTCCTTTTCCCAGTCTTCCCCAGCTTTGTTCAATAAAGACAGATTCCATTTTGGAAGACACGTTATCTTTATTTTGTACATCAAGAAGAGGGGCTAGGGAAGGGTAAGTGGAAGGAGGTGAGGGAGGAATGGGGCACGAGCCCCCGATGGGGAGGACTGGGCTGGCTCTGCAGGCTTCTGGGGGTGGAAGCTCTCCTGCAGCCCCCCAATTGCCCCCTCTCCCCAGATGGCAGCCTGCGGCAAGTGCAGCCGGGCTGATGGCCGAGTGGTGTGATGTGCCCAGTGTGGGTAGTCCGGGCAATCCAAGCCAGGACTGCTTTGCAAGCGGGGCACCCCTGAGAACTGTCTGTTTGGGGTGGGGGTCAGGACCCTTTAAGCACAGCCCTCGGCTAGCCTGAGACAGCATCTCCACGCTCTAAGTCCTCCTCTGATGCCCTGCCGGCACTGCTTCCGGCCATCTTTAAGACCGGTTCAGGGTCCACTTAATGTGTACATGCTAGTTCGAATTAACAAAACGCTAATTCAAACTAGTTTTTTAGTCTGGATCCGTTCGTTCGAATTAGCTTAGTTCGAATTAACTAATTCGAACTAAGTTAGTTCGAATTAACGTTGTAGTGTAGACATACCCTATGATAGTTTCCACATAATAGCTATACATGTAGTGAGCATGCCTTACCCATCCTCACTGACTAACCTTCTCTTCACCTCTTTACATTTTCATCTTTTTAGAATCTAAATATATTATAACATTTCTAAAGCTAATCACTAGAAAAGAAAAAGACACACTCTTCCCAACAACTAAATGCACAAGTGTATCTTGTGAGAACTATCTTTTATTAGCAATATGATGTGTCTCTGTGTGAAAGGAAAAAGTATATTGGGATGTATAGGGCTGTCTCAACATGTGAAAACTAACAATCCACAAAGAACAAAAAACAAAAGAAGGCAAGAAACATATAATGCGGCTGTTTGAATAGTATTACAGCTAGATTGTATCTATTTTGTTGAGGACACGGTTTCAGTGACATTTTGGCTCATGCATCAAAAACTTGATAACTGACTGCAAATTGAAATTTGTTTAGATGTTCAAAAAAAAGTACAAAACCAGAATCAACCCCTTCAGTTTACTGTCTTGGATTTTGCATCAAAGTGGCAGATTATACACAGAAACTCATCATTGAAGGTTGTAGTTATATTCTTGAAAAATGCAAACTTAAGAGAAACCATGTTAAGTGAATCCAATATTCCCAGGGAGGGGTCAGTTAGATTCCCAGGAATTTTTTTCACCAGAGAAAAATTATTATACACATAAACAATACAAATTTTAAACATGTTCTAATCACAGGATTATCTGAGAACCTGCTCATGAGCTCTCTGAGCTCCTCCTAAAACAGAGGTGGGGAGCCTAAGGAAATGGCCCCAGAGGCTCAGGGCACCTCCCTCCTCCCCAGCATTAGAGAGCCCATGTTGGTGCTCCAGCCCTCCCACCAGGTGCCCCGCCACCACCCACTGGACTGGAACACACACAATCTACTAGCCTGGGACTCCCTCTGGGAAATGTGGAGAGCCAATGTGGAGAGCCATGTCAGTGCGGGGAAGGGTTGTTTGGTGTGTTTTTTTATTTTTGTCTTTTGTTTTGCTTCTCACTTGTGTGTGGTCCACAGCCTGATTTTACTGTGGATAGGAGGCCCCCAACCCAAAAAAGGTTCCCCACCCCTATCCTAAAGCAACCTTGTTATCGGGTGGGATATTTCCCAGGGAATGCCTTGCTGTTGATGAACAAGCACTAGGCTGAGCCCTCAAGAGTTAACATGTTGTTAATATGGCCTCACACTCTACAAGGCAGCAGGCAGGCAGGAGAAAGGAGACATAATACATGTATGCAGAAACTGAATGCAATGATGAACCCATGCTACCTGGCTGGAGTGCACCACTTCCTCCTATGCACAAGCATGGGACACTTCCACTCCATCATTCCCCCAGGGCGCATTGCACTCTCACCCTTTCCCTCCCCAACCAGCCTCCTGAATGCAGCGAAATAGCTGATTGCTGTGGGCAGGAAGCCCACATCCTCACTCTTCCCGTCCTCCCAGAGCCACCTGAATACCCATGAAACTTCTGATGCAGCAGGCAGATGGCATATGGAGAGACGGAGGGAGCTACTGGTCTCTGGGGCCACCAGGAGGTGGAAGTTCTTGGTGGAGGGGAGCCGATAGAGAGACTGCCAGCCCACCATGGTTCCCAGCCCCCAGCAGACAGACGGTAGCTTAATATTATAAGCAAACAACGGATGAGCATGGTCTCTAATATATTGGCAACATAACGGTGCCACAATGTTAACAGGGACAACATTAAGTGAAGAACATGAGCTATGAGGGAAGACTAAAAGAACTGGGCTTGTTTAATTTAGAAAAGAGAAGACTGAGAGGGGACCTGATAGCAGTTTTCAAGTACCTAAAAGAGTGTTACAAGGAGGAAGGAGAAAAATTGTTCTCCTTAGCCTCTGAAGATAGGACAAGAAGCAATGGGCTTAAACTGCAGCAATGGAGGTTTAGGTTGGACATTAGGAAAAAATTCCTGACTGTCAGGGTGGCTAAACACTGGAATAAATTTCATAGAGAGGTTGTGGAATCTCCATCTCTGGAGATATTTAAGAACAGGTTAGATAGATATCTGTCTGGGATGGTCTAGATGGTGCTTGGCCCTGCCACGAAGGCAGGCGACTGGTCTCAATGACCTCTCGAGCTCCCTTCCAGTTCTAGTGTTCTTTGATTCTATGACGAGTTATTGTTATTTCACTACAAAAAAACAAGATTTCTCCTAAACTGGCCACGCCAAACTTACACACACAGTAAATCTAGGTACAAAATACGAATATGACTCTTCAGATTCTGAGTAACATCAGTGGATAATAAAAGGTAGGTAACACAATATATCTTTATTAGAACACCCCACTGATCACAGTAGATGTATTCACATTACAAAAGCCATCACAACCACGAAATGGTAGTCAGCCTGGCCAAAGACTGGAACAGAAAAGCATACCTCACCTTTATATTGCTGGTCAAGGATGACTAGGTTTGGAAGATTTTTTTTTAATCATTTTAACAAATATGTGTTTCTTTCTAAGCATTTTGTATTGATGTAGATTTTTCACAGTTGCAGGAAATTTTGGGGTGAAACAATAATTATAGTATCAATAAACACCGAGATTCAAAAAGTTAAAGCCTTATGAATGTTAGAACACAAAATAGTCAACATCTTGTGTCAAAATAGACAAAGCAAATATCTTTAATTCAAACTCTAAAAAGCACTCAAGCAACATTTTTCTTATTTTGCTTAGCTGTTAATTTAAAAGATTATGGATGGAAATATTTTTGTATTGGTTTATGAGTTGCTTGCTTACTATGGTTTATGAGTGTATAGTGAAATCACCATTTACTGATACAAATCTAATCCTTCCAAGCCAATGGATGAGGTACAACAATGGAATCAGTGTGGGGAAGCTTACACTTAATAAAATATCTGACATTTTCATGGATAGTGTCAGGTCAATTTAGACACAAAACGAATGTTTTGTAGAAAGACTAACAAAACCAAAATGTTGCTATGATTTTTTTAAATAAATCTAGATATAAACAATCTCTTTGGAATTAAAATTATTTGCTGAAGTGTTTGCCACCCACACAATGAAGTATTGGTTTATTTTCACACTCTGGTTCTCATGCACCAACAACTCTACCCATTTTCATTGTCTAAATGAAAAGCAAAACCATCAGTGTGGAAGAAGTAAGGATCTTTTTAAAAAAATCTAATTTCATTTTAATAATCAAAGGTGTGATTGGTAATAAAGGCAATTATTTTCAAGTAAACTTTAGTCCATGTAAGTTGTATTCAATATATTCTTGTAATTGTACCACATGGTTGACTAAACAAAGCAGTTGAGGCATCACAACATTTGTCTAGACACCAGAAGTGTCCCATTCTGCATGATGAGACTGACTTTTAAAAGGCTTTTGGAAGGGAAAACTTTGTATGTATGTATTGTGTCAAATAGCGCTCTGACATTTTTCTCCAGATGGAAATCTGAATACGACAAGCAAGAAAAAGTTTAATGCATAATTTTAAAGAAGTCTTTATGCTTCCAAGCTACAGTTGCCCGCAGTGTTCCCTCTAAGCTGTGTGGCAGCACAGTTTCACAGGTGTTTAATCAGCCCCGCCCAGTCAGAGGCTCGGGGCTCCATGAACCTGTGCTGCTGCACACCTTAGAGGGAACACTGGTTGCCAGGCACCTGATTTTTTATCAGAATGCCCAGTCAGCACTGTTGGCCAGACTAGTAAATGTCTGATCAGTGGCACAGTGGGTTCCTAGTCCACCATGGCTCCATGTAGCTTCTGAAAATGGCCAGCATGTCCGGCTTCTAAGTGATCCTGGGGGGATACCCACACGGGCCCTGACCAGAGCACCTCAACTCCCTTTGGCCAGGAATTACAATAG